>NC_044323.1:50176845-50336845 GCF_007399415.2 Gopherus evgoodei
TTAACCCAACTTCTAAATGCAGGCCTTCAGAGTCAACTTTGTAGGTCCCCAAGTTTTTACCTTTAAGACAGTGGTTCTCAAACTGTGGGTTGGGATCCCAAAGTGGGTCGGGACCCTGTTTTAATGGGGTCACCAGGGCTGGGGTTAGACTTACTGGGGCCTGGGCTGAAGATGAAATCCAAGCCCCACCACCCATGGCCAAAACCTGAGGGGTTTAGCCATAGGTGGTGGGGCTCGGATTACAGGCCCCCCTATCTGGGGCTGAAGCCCTGGAGCTTTGACTCTGCCCCCCCCCCCCAGGGCATGGGGCTTGGGCTTTGGCTTCACCCTCCCCCCGCCCCAGGATGGTGGGGCTTGGGCAGGCTCAGGCTTGGTCCCCCCTTCCTGGGGTCATGTAGTCACTTTTGTTGTCAGAAGGGGATCATGTTGCAATGCACTTGGAGAACCCCTGCTTTAAGAGAGAAGTCTTGTTCAGCGTCTGTGGAGAAGGTTTAGTGTTAAATAGCTTGTACTTTGTTTGGGCTTCAAAGAACTCCATGTCCATGATAGTGCTAGCCTGACTTCATGTCTTATGTACCAGCTTACTATCCAGGCCACTGGTTGTATGTCTGAATCCCATCACAGAATAAAGTAGGGGTTTAAGCTGCTAATCCCTTTTTTGTATGAGAGCTGCTGTTGCTGATGTCATTGATGAATAGGCAGTTTAAAACATCATCTTGATATTTGGTTGAATTTTGAAGTTGGCCAAAATATTCTGCAGTACATTGTATGTTGGATGTTATAAAAGCGAACATATTAATGAGCCATCATTCCATGGGAATGGAGGCAAGAGTTAAACAAGGCTTACAAACTGTTATGAATTTACCGGACTGAACAAAATGTACTCAGCCACTCTTACTATCAGAGCTTTAAAAATTACCTGACCTCTGATTGCAAAAGAAGTAATCCCACTAGCCTGGATGAAAGATTTGTTGCTGTGGCAGCCCTTGTAATTTAATAGAACAAATGTTTGTGTATTGAATTGAATTGTAGTAGTTTTTTTTTAATTTAATATTTTGTAACTTCGAGTGCTTGTCTCTGTTTAGTGCATTTCAGGTTGCTTATGTGCCCAGGACCAGAGAGTTTTTTTCCCTTGCAGTGTCTGGTCCACACATGCACCCTCACTCTCCTCATGCACCTCACTGAGGACATAAAAGGCGCTGCCAGACTGCCACCATTTTAGTTTCTTCTTACAGCTTGTGGTCTAGGATGGAGTTTCAGTGTTCTGCTGACTTCTTTGGCTTTTCCTTGTAAATAGTTCAAAAAGGTAGTCTCAGTTCTTTTAGTCTACTTAGTGAGCTAAATTGTTAGGTTTGGCTTCCTTACTTTGGGACTCTTCCCCCCTCTCCTCAGGATGGATTGATTCAGTTCCCTCTTGGAAGCTGTGGGAATTTCAGGCTTGGCCTCCCTGGCCTGTAGGCTCTCCCTCAGGTTCAGGTGTCTTCCCTTCCCTCCTCTTCGGGACTAAGGAGACTTCCTGTCAGGCCTACACTCTTCCTTCTTGGGCTGTGCTTGTTAATTCAGGCCAGCTGTGGCATCCAACGGCTCCTCCCTAGATTGATGACACTTTTTACCATGGTCCTCTCCCCTGGGTTGGGAGAGCTCTGCAGGCATTAGTGTTTCCTAATGTCTCTGGAGCCCGTCTCACTAGGACCTCTGACTTCTTAGGGTGGCCTAACTTATATTACCTTTTGGTACCTGGTGATTTACACTGAGCTAACCAGTGAGGGAGAAAGGTCTAGCAGCCCATATCACCAAGCTTGAACAAGGAAATCATTGTAATTTGCGTGGTTTCACATTTAGGAGTCCTCGTTTCCTCTGACAGCAAAATTGTTCATTAAAATAATAGACTTCAGTGATACAGACTACTCTGCTGAACATGACTGTGCAGTTGTCCGTTGTCAAGCCTCCAATGTATTCTTCTGAATTAAGAACTTGACAGCTTGTACAATCCATCAATAGAAGTTTGTTCAATAAAAGATATAACCTCACCTACCTTGTCTTTCTCAATGAACCTAATAATGAAAATTCCTTGTTTCTACCTGATTTCCTGTTTCCTTTAGACAACTTCAGGTTTCCAATGTTTAAGTTATTTTCTAGAATAAATATGAATTCAGCAACTTCCAGATTTTCCATGAAATCATGGAATGTAGATATTTCTGCACCTACTTTGCATCAAATTGTCAAAATGGCTGGTTAGTGTTTGCTAATATATTAGATACAATATGGTTGACTAAAATCATTAAGGCTTACTCCATGTTACATAGATGCAGTGGGCCAGGTAATACAAATTTTTTCTGTATTTTTTATTTTGTTTTTAAATAGAAATTGCAGTCCTACTGTTGAAGTGTTTCATGGGGAACTGGTGCTTCACTTCTGAAAAATAAGGCTACTAAGATGAAGTTGATTGTTGAACTTGACTCTGAATGGTTATTGAATCTGAGGGTTTGAAATATCAGATCAGTGCTGAGTGTATTTACTTCATTGGCTTTCATTTTTAAAATACTCTTTTATTGGTATCTTTTCTAAGGAAACACTTGCTATTTTTTCCTTCTCATTTCTGGACTTCCTCCCACTCCCTAAAACGGAAAAGGATAGAAGACAAGTTTCAACCTTCTTACTGTAAACTAAACTTAACTTCCAGTTGGAAGTGTCAGCCAAGCAAGGGAGGTTAGCAGATAGAAGGACAAAAATATTTTCTTCCAGGGAAAAAAAAAGGAGGGGAGTGAGGGATTGAATGTATGAACACATAACTACAAAAGCAAGATGTCCACCAGGCAGACCAAAAGTAAATAAAAAAAAATTACTCGGAAATCCTGTATTTTGCTTTTTCAGTAGACACTATTTGTGGAGCTGAAGTAAATAATTTGATATGTTTCTTTATACCAATCCATAATTGACTAAAATAAAATATATATTTTGGTTATATAAATGGTGACACTGCAGGGAGGTATTACATTTTTTCTGTACAGGAAGGCCCCCCCAGGAATGGTGCTGGAATGAATGACACACATGCATCCTAAAAACAGAATGAAGACTGTGCTGAGACCTCCACATGATGGAAGTGACAAAGGATAAACTTGGATATGTAGGGCAGTTTGATAGGGAGAGGACTGATTTCTGGGAGAACAAAAGACACAGCCCTTTTCTGGGCAGCCTATTAAGACATGGCCTCTGTGAGCTTATTGTCAGGCACCATAGCCTTTGTAATATATGGTTCATCACTTGTAGTGTAGATTTCAGCAGCGATGTCTATGCAGCACAGAGTATCAAAGAAAAGAATTTTCTTCTAAAGTAAACATTACATTAATAACAGTAACTATAATTCAGTTGTTTCTCTCACTGTTGATGTGTTTTGATGTACTTCACATGAGTTTCTCTGAGAAGGAAGTGAAAAGTAAGCGGAACCTGCAATTCTAAAGTACAACAACCAGGGATCACAGCCCTTTCCATGTCGCTGATGTACTACATATGGTTGTCCATGCTGGCAAAGAGATGTCTTTGTCCTTGAGGACATTTGGGTACCTACTATTATAACGGGTCTGCTTGTTATGATTTTTTAAAAGAATAACTAATACATTTTGAGTTTTATTTCCTTAATAGATGAATAATGTCAATGCATAACAAATACAGCGTCATTCCTAACCATACATCCTTAATGTGCACTAAACTTTACAAGCTTAGCACCTTAGTGTGTGGTAGAAATGTCTGTGTCCTGTCTACACTAGTATTCCCACTGTTGCTGGCCAATAATATTGTAACAGTGGGAGATTTTTAAAAAATGGCAGTGCAGAATTGTGTGGTGGTAGTGTAGAAAAGCCCACGCTACTTTTGTAAATATTTTTTCCCTTCTTGTAATTCAGGAAGTCCAAATAGGTTCACACTGCTTTTCAAATGATCCATCTTCAAAAATGAAATCCACTTTGCTCAGTATATGAGAGCCACTTTCTCAGTGATCTGTTCAATTTTCCATAAATCTTGAAAAGCTCTCCAGAGGGCTGACGCCTGTGGTACATTATAGTCAACATTATACATGAATGTGTATGCAGTGGTGTAGCCGTATTGGCTCCAGGATGTTGGTGGGTGAGGTAATATCTTTTATTGGACCACCTTCTGTTTAAGTGCATAGTGTCTCTCTTTCTCACTAATGAAATCACACAAAAAAAGATAAAAGACAAAAACATATTGTGTGTGTGCGTGTGTATACTTCACAAAGCGATCATTTTATATCTGATCTTAGTCCTTATCCTCAAAGGAAGCCTGCACAATACATTCAAAAGACGAGCCTGGGAGCTTAAATTCATAATTTTGCTAGATGCTAAACTCATGCATTGCATAGACACTGTGTTTATGGCTTATTACAAATCTATGACATGCTAAGCCCTACTCCCCCTTCTCATGCCTGGAGGGGAGTTAACACATATTGCAAGGAACCATTCAGGGTGAAGTGACCTGTTAAGTAGTTATGCTAAACAATCTGTTCCACCTTGTATTCAGCTGTGACTTTCTGAGTACACTTCCCAGACCTGAGGAGGAGCTCGGTGAAGCTGAAAAGTGTGTCGTTCTCAGCAACAAAAGGTAGTCCAATAAAAGACATTACTTCATCCACCTTGTCTCTCTAATTATATATGAATGTCTAATTAGGTATGTGGTTTATTCTTCTGTTCTTTGTTCTGTTGGTGAATTTAAAGCCCCCCACTCCACACCCCCCCCCCCAACTTTTAGTATGAATGTAGAGGACACAGATAAAGAAAGAAGGCTTCTCTGCTATGCAACAGGGTCTCTCTTTTGTGCATTCAGTTGCTCAAGATTTCAGAGAATTTAAGATCAGCATGATAGCTGTGTCAGCACTAAACTCAGCTCTTAATCTTTTTCCTACTTGGCTGAGGAGCCTTTCCATAAAGGGGAATAGTCCATTTTTGGAACAGCTTCATAAAATGTACTTTTAAAGTTTTAAAGTTAATGCCATCCCTTTCTGAAATGCAGAATTAATTGACCAATCACTGAGCAAATACATCTTCCTGCTTTTTATAAGTGAATATTCTAACTAAATATCTTTATAGAAATATAATGCTCAAAAGATGCCCGACTGACACTTCACTGGTCCTTTCCTGATTGAATTTAAGGTCCTGATCTGCAAGGCACTTTCTTGCCTATGATGCAGCATGATCAGAGTATTTTTGCAAAGGTAGCTTTATTAGTTTCTGTGATTCCTATGCTAGCCAGCGTCTTACAGTCCCTACCTTTCAACTCTCCAGGACAGCTATGGCTTCATAGAAATGTTTTGAGTAGACTTGGCTGATGCTTACATCTCTTGGTTGTAGGAGGCCTATTCTTTCTAATGGCAGAATCCCAGTGAGGAATACTTCATAGAAGGAGATCTGATGAAGCCTGATAATGTTCAGGCCTAAATGCAAGACATTCTTCTTTCATAAGATGCCCACCCATTTGTCTTCCCTTATTCCTTCTGGAGGGATCAGAAGTTAAAAGGAGTGACCCAACTGTTCCTCAGTTCCTTCTTATCCATTGAAGCTGCAGCGAACTCTGATTGCATGATGTGTCCTAAATACTTTGTCAATTTTACTTCTTTTTTTCTGACTTTTCAAAACGATTTTGTTTAATTATGACAGGTTTCTTTATTTGAAAGAACAAAGAAGAAATGGTACTTCTCTGGTATGGATATTTTCTGGATTGCACAAGTGGGAAGGCTGCCTTATGCACTCCTTCTGGCAGGGGAGTCTCCTCAAACCCAGTCAGCTGAGTCTGGCAATATGCAAATCCAGCATCTACTTTGTAGATCTGCTAGCCTAAGTAACTTTTGCCTGGCTTAAGAGTTGCCCACATCCTCCATCTTAACCAGCAGACTGTGCCCACTCTCAAGTTGTTGTAGAGTTGTGTATGGCACAGAGTCCCTTGGGTCAACCTAATTCAGCTTCAGGGGTCTGACCACATTGGGCACCAGAGGTCCCTGGATCTTCTGTGCTCACTTAACATGATATTGAGATCTTGGTGCCATCAACATTTCACAGAGGCCCTCAGCTTTCTCTAGGCTGACCTAATTTGGAGCCAAGATTGTGGCACTGAAGTCCCCAGAACCCCGTGGATTAATCTAACTAATACCAAGGTTCTGTTACATCTAGGTTGACAGAGTTCAGGGCCTAGGAACTAACACTGTGGTCTCTTATAAACAGCTTTGATGAAGCAATGGGGTTTCCATTCTACATGTCAATAATCTTTCCACAGCAATCTGTGTTGTCTGAGTCTGGTGCAAACATTTTGGTCCCATTAACTGGTTTAGCACTTGCTTAAAGTAGTCAAGTGCTACTCTAAGTGGGGCTGAGGATCCGGCACAATTGACTGGTGAGCCACTTGCAGTGTGTACCAAACCTACTTCAGCTATGTGTTTCTAGTATTTACTGAAAACCTATCTAGAAATCCAGTATTTTGGTAGATGAATCCATCAAAAATAATAAATATTTAATCCTATTTTAGGCTTTTATGCCAGCACCCTATAGTGCACAAGCATCTCATGCTAGATTGGCATAGCAAGGTCTCTAACTGAGTTCATGGAGTCTGTGCTTTTCACCATTGGTTGGTTGGTAGGGAGGTTCTATTTTGTGTCTTTTTGAAGGGGGCAGGGGAAGATTGTGCATGTGAAGATGTGTTTTGATGTGCTTCACATCTTTTACAAAGACCTAGTTATACTACCAGTCTGTTTTTGGATTATTTTGTTGATTCTTTGAAATATTGGCACCTTGTTAAGTGGTATTGAGAGATGACAGTGTATTTTACTCTAACTACTGTATAGTGTATTCATCTATTTATAGAACATGGGAAACCAGAATTATAACCAAACTAGTGGACATGATTGAACAGATGGCAACCAGTTTATTTAAATAAACTGTTCAGTGTTGGCTATTAGCATTGGATGCCACAAGGGATTTTGTTAAGGTTTAATCATAAAATATATAGATTTACTTACATCTTGATCTTCAAATATGTCTCCCTAAATATACAAAAGTGTCAATGACATCAGAACAGTTGAGATTTTTTTGGTATGTTTGTGCACCCAAGCTGTGTCCTGTGTGGTAAAGTATTCCTAGAGCTCTCTGCACAAAGGCTGTGTTTAATTTTGGGGCTTCAGATGTCACTGACTCCTACCAACAAGTGAGAACCTACTGTATTTGTCTCATGACTAGTTCAGATCTTTCCATCATTGTCCCATCTGTATTCATGAATTTCGTTGTGCTTGGCTGAGCAAGGTAACAGTTTGGTGCAGAGAAGTATTTTCTAGAAGTTTTCAGTAATTACAAGGAACATATGAAAAGTACAATGGTTTAACAGAGAACCCAAGCTACCAATAAGAAAATATCTTCTTTTTTTTTTAAAGTTTCCTTGAACAGTGTGTGACTAGTGAGAAATAGGGAAGAAGAGGAAGAGAAATATACTTCTCCTTTACTCCGCCACATCTTCCAAGAGCTGATATTTTACCACACACTTAATATAGTATTTGCTTTTAATATTTGATTCTTTAACCAGTTTTTAGAAGTAAATTGAAAAATGGCTTCTCTGTGATAATGATAATTTCAAACACAGTATCAGTCACATCACAAATTCTTTATTTTAAACCAATTCCATGTAAAAGGAGAATTATAGACACCTACTGTACTTCCTTGGACTTCAGATCTGACTTGGTGTGAAACAGTGATCACGTAATGATCCTGCAATGTGATCAGATAAAACCCGTGGGTTCAGGAATGTTGTTTGAAGTCTGTGAGACTACCCAGACATAGGATTCTATGCTGCTGGATCAGACTGCAGGATCAGGACACTAGTGAGTTATGTACTGTCAGTTTCTAAATATCATTGGAAGGGAAACAATTAAAATAAACGTTTGAAAATTTTCTTTACAAGTGGCACCTTAGATATAAACTAGAAAAATGTTTAAATATAGTGTAGCTTTGTGTTTTCTTTGAGCATTACAGCATAAAAAATAGTACAGTTACACTTTGGTTTATTCAGCTTCTGTTAACTTTTGGTTTCTCATACCCAGCCTTGGTGTTTTTTGTTAAACCCCAAACAGAAGTAAGGTGATTGGGTGCTCTCTTCAGGAAACTTATGCTGTTAAACTATGCATTGTGCAATTGATGTTATTCCAAGTCATGCAGAATTCTTTCTATGCACAAATAAGTAACTGGTTAATTTAGACTAACATAATTTGTTGGGGAAGAGTCAGCATGGTTTTTGTAAAGAGAAATCATGCCTCACCAATCTACTAGAATTCTTTGAGGGGGCCAACAAGCATGTAGACAAGGGGGATACAGCGGATATAGTGTATTTAGATTTTCAGAAACCCTTTGACAAGGTTCCTCACCAAAGTCTCTTAAGCAAAGTAAGCTGTCATGGGATAAGAGGAAAGGTCATCTTATGGATTGGTAAATGATTAAAAGATAGGAATAAATGGTTAGTTTTCAGAATGGAGAGAGGGAAACACTGGTGTTCCCCAGAGGTCTGTAGTGGGCCCAGACCTATTCAAATCGTAAATGATCTGGAAAAAGGGGTAAACAGGTGGCAAAATTTGCAGATAATACAAAACTACTCAAGATAGCTAAGTCCCAGGCAGACTGCGAAGAGCTACAAAAGGATCTCTTAAAACTGGGTTACTGGGCAACAAAATGACAGATGGATTTCAATGTTGTTAAATGCAAAGTGATGCACACTGGAAAACATAATCCCAACTATACATATAAAATGATGGGGTCTAAATTAGCTGTTACCACTCAAGAAAGAGATCTTGGAGTCTTTGTGGATAGTTCTCTGAAAACATCCACTCAGTGTGCAGCGGCAGTCAAAAAAGTGAACAGAATGTTGGGAATAATTAAGAAAGGATAAAACAGAAAATATCATATCTCTATATAAATCTATGGCACTCCCATATTTTGAATACTGTGTGCAGATGTGGTTGCCCCATCTCAAAAAAGATGTATTGGAATTGGAGAAGGTTCAGAAAAAGGCAAAATGATTAGGGGTATTGAACAGCTTCCGTATGAGAAGAGATTAAAAAGACTGGGACTTTTCAGCTTGGAAAAAAGACAACTAAAGGGGGATATGATAGAGGTCAATAAAATCATGACTGATGTGGAGAAAGTAAATAAGGAAGTGTTATTTACTCCTTCTCATAACATAAGAACTAGGGGTCACCCAATGAAATTAATAGGCAGCAGATCTAAAACAAACAAAAGGAAGTATTTTTTCACACAACGCACAGTCAACCTGTGAAACTCTTTGCCAGAGGATGTTTTGAAGGCCAAAACTATAACAGAGTTTCAAAAAAGAACTAAAGTTCATTGAGGATAGGTCCATCAATGGCTATTAGCCAGGCTGGACAAGGATGGTGTCCCTAGCCTCTGTTTTCCAGAAGCTGGGAATGGGTGTCTGGTGATGGATCACTTGATTATTACTTGTTATGTTCATTCCCTCTGTGGCACCTGGCTTTGGTCACTGTCAGAAGACAGGATACTGGGCTAGATGGACCTTTGGTCTGACCCAATATGGCCGTTCTTATGTCCTTAACATTCAAAAATCCAATATCAGTTTTAATAACAGCCAACATCTGCTAAAGTAACCTCTACTCTTGATGTCCCCTTGTTGTCACCCCTTTGAATTCCTCCACTGATTTTTTTTCCCCCCTTTTCCCTATCCTATAAAGTTTAAACTTCCTAATAGGGCCTTTCATATCTGTTCAACCTAATCTCTGACTACATCATTTCTGCCCTCTGTGCACCACCAGTGCTGCTAGCCCGTTTGTCCACTTCTTCCCACAAGTTTCTCTGTGCCATTCACCGTATGGCACACCACTATATGGAATGCCCTCTTTTTCTGATCTGCCAAGCTTTTATTTATTAAAATCCCTCCCTATTACTCTGTTATAAGTGACCTGATCATAATTTAAAAAAAAAAATTCCAAATCTGGAAGCCTTTGCAGAAGGATAATTTTGGGTATTTACACAATATATCAACAAACACAACATTTAAAGTTATTTTTTAATTCATGGTCTTTATAGAGCTCCATAAAGAGAGACATATTGGATGTTGGAAATATACAGAAAATGTTGCTACTTAATACTGTTTTTAAACTACAAAAATACAAAGGAAAATGTACAGCAAATAATGATCTGTAGGAATGGGATTCAGGGATTGTGTATCCCTTGTGACAATGATGCTGTTTTCTTTTCAAACAGATTTCTGCATGTTTGTGGGATTTTTGCAGTTCTTCGAGTGCTTGCTCATATCCATTCCAATTAGGTGTGTGCGCGCCGCATGCACGTCCGTCGGAAGATTTTTACCCTAGCAACACTCGGTCGGTCGGCTGGGTGCCCCCTGGTGTGGCACCGCTATGGCACCGAATATATACCCCTGCCGACCCGTCCGCTCCTGAGTTCTTACCTCCCGTGTCGGTCGTTGGAACAGTGGAGCGCAGCTTAGCTAATCTACACCTCCCTAGTTTTTCGCTCATTCTAATACTTATTGTGTATATAGTTTATTCTCTGTAGTTCTAGTTAATAGATTTTTGTAAATGTAGTTAGTGTATATAGTTCAGAGTGTTGGGGATTAGCCTTTTCCCTCTCCCGGTGCCCAGGCCCATGCCTGGCTCACCGGGTTTCAAACCGTGCTCGGCCTGCCGCCAGCCAATGCCCACGGGTGACCCCCCACGACTCCTGCCTCAAGTGCTTGGGGGAATCCCACCTTGCGGACAAGTGCCGGATGTGCAAATCGTTCAAGCTATGGACGAAAAAGGAGCGGGACTTTCACCTTAAGCAGCTTCTAATGGAGGCAGCCCTCACTCCTCCACCTTCGGCACCGGCTGCCGGACAGTCTGCGCCGGGGAGAAGTGCCTCATCGGCACCGGAGAGCGCCAGCACCGCGAAGACAGCTCGGCACCAGCTGTCACCGGCCCAGAAACCAGCCTGGCACCACTCCCTCTCCCCGCGTGCCAAGAAGCTTAAAGCTCCTGCCGTCCCACTATCTGCACCACAGTCTGAGCAGCAATCTAAGTCAAGATGCCCGGCACCACTAACTGCCGCGTCACTGACAATCTCCGCACTGTTGATTCCAGCCGTGCAAGAGCCGTCAAGTCTGGTGCGTGACAGCTCCCCGGCACATGCCTCGGTAGAGCTTCTTGTTCCCACTACGCCAGAGACATTTGCTGTGGCAAGGGAATTTATTGCCTTAACGGAGCCCACCCTGCCTCAACCGCCGGTGTGGGTTATTCCATCGACAGGCAAGCCTGCCATGGTAAGACCACCTTCCATCGGCACCTCAGGCTGACAGCACTCAAGATCGAGGTCCCACCAACATTCTCGATCTCGTCATCACGCCAGATCCAGGCGCCGCTCGCAGTCCCAGTACCGATCTCCTCCTCTGTACCAATCGCACTCGTGGCACCACTCGAGGTCCTGCTCACCGAACCGATACTCTAGGCACTGGTCTAGCTCCGGGCACCGTTCGCACCGCAGCCGTTCTCATCATAGGGCATCAAGATCCAGGTCGACCTCCCGGCACTGCGCTAGTCGCAGGTCCCGATCACACTCTCGGTACCGGTACGGATCCCGGTACCGCTCTCCGGTGCAGCATGAAATACGGTACCCTAGAGACAGGGCTTATCCTCAAACGGCCTCCGCTCCACCATGGCCATCGAGGCACGCGTCTGAGTCATCACACGCTGATAGTGCTGCCTATCCTGATTCAGAGACACACAGCCGGGTTCTCCATGAGGCTCAAGGTCCAGACCAAGATCCTCATCAGTAGTTCTTTTGGACTCCTTGGGCATATCACCAGGCCCAAGGCGAACCCACGGTACCATCACGTTCCACCCCGTCGGAACATCGCGCACCAGAGGCCACTGTTAGCCGCCCCCCCTCCAGCGGGTATAGATCACTCTCCTCAGGCACCGAACCCTCAGGTCCTCCCAGACCCTGACATACCTCCGGACCAAGAGCCCCTACAGGAACCACTGGTACCGGGTCTGTCGTCCTCTTCTTCACCCGACAAGGCAGTGGCTGGTACATCCTCCTCGGGCCCACCCCCTATCGACCTCCGAGCTCACCAGGACCTTTTGAGGCGAGTCACCTTAAATATCAATCTCCAGGTGGAGGAGGTCCCTGAGGTTGAAGACCCAGTGATAGACATACTGTCGGCGGATGCTCCAACCCGCGTAGCTTTGCCATATACGCTCCATCCAAGCCAAAGCGGACACAATCTGGCAGTCCCCAGCGTCTATCCCTCCTACGGCCAGAGGGGTGGAAAGAAAGTATATGGTACCCTCCAAAGGGCACGAATACCTATATACCCACCCTCCTCCATGCTCCCTGGTGGTTCAGTTTGTCAGTGAGCAAGAGCGCCATGGCCAGCAAGCTCTCGCCCCAAAATTGCGGGAGGCTAGATGGATGGACCTGTTGGGACGTAAAGTCTACTCTGCAGGGGGCCTCCAACTCAGGGTGGCGAACCAACAGGCCCTGTTCAGTAGATATAATTATAACACCTGGCAGTCGGTGGGTAAGTTCACTGAGCTGATCCCACCAGACTCCCGCCAGGAATTCCAAGCCCTTCTCTAGGAAGGAAAGAAATTGGCGCGGACGTCCCTTCAGGCCTCCCTCGACACTGAGGATTCGGCGGCCAGAACTGTGGCCTCGGGAATTATGATGAGGAGGATCTCGTGGCTGCAAGTATCAGGTCTACCTCCTGAACTGCAACACACCATCCAGGACCTGCCGTTTGAAGGCCAGGGCCTTTTCTCCCAGAAAACGGACCCTAGGCTACAGAGTCTTAAGGACAATCGGGTGATCATGCGTTCCCTTGGGATGCACACCCTACAAACCCAACGGAGGTCCTTCCGTAGCCAACCTCAGCGGCCTTACCCCCCGCCCAGACCACGACAAGACTTTGGCAGAAGGTGCGGTCTCGGGAACTGCAGACAACAATCAGGCTCCCGAGGTGGACACAACACCGGTCCTGCCAAACCAGTGATGGGCCCCTGGCTCGATATCGGACACCTTCCTAATCTCATGGAAGAACCAGCTGCTGTACGCCTTTCCACCCTTCCCACTGGTGCGCAGGGTTCTCTTAAAGCTCCGCAGGGACAGGCCTCGCCTGATCCTGATCGCCCCTGCGTGGCCCCGACAGCACTGGTACACCGCGTTGCTGGACCACTTGATAGCCAACCTGATCCCTCTGCCCCCTCATCAGGATCTTATAACGCAGGACCACGGCAGGCTTCACCACCCAGACCTGCAATCCCTCCATCTCACAGCGTGGCTCCTGCATGGTTAACCCAGTCGGAGTTACGTTGCTCTGCCCCAGTGCAAGAAGTACTCCTGGGTAGCAGAAAACCTTCCACCCAGTCTACGTACTTGGCCAAGTGGAAGCGATTTTCTTGCTGGTGTCGAACACAAAATGTAACACCCACGGAGGTTCCCATTCCCATTATATTGGACTACCTCTGGTATCTTAAACAGCAAGGCCTCGCTATCTCATCATTGTGAATGCACTTGGCGGCTATTTCTACTTTCCACCCTGGAGAAGATACTTATTCCATCTTCTCCCACCCTATGGTCTCGAGGTTCCTCAAAGGTTTGGAGCATCTGTACCCCCCTTGTACAACGCCCCGCCCCTTCCTGGGACCTCAACTTGGTCCTGACGAGACTTACGACTCCTCCATTCGAGCCATTGGTGACCTGCTCGCTCCTGTATTTGTCATGGAAAACAGCCTTCCTTGTGGCCATCACGTCGGCTAGGAGAGTCTCTGAGTTTCGGGCTCTGATGGTGGACCCACCATACACCGTGTTCCACAAAGACAAGGTGCAGTTACGTCCACATCCGGCGTTCCTCCCTAAAGTAGTCTCGGCCTTCCATCTCAACCAGGGCATATTCCTCCCAGTGTTCTTTCCTAAATCTCATACATCTCATAGAGAACAGCAGTTGCATTCCCTCAACGTCTGTAGGGCGCTCACCTTCTACATTGACCGAACGAGACCCTTCCACAAAATGCACCAACTTTTTGTGGCAGTGGCATATCGGATGAAAGGCCTACCCGTCTCTTCTCAGAGAATTTCGTCATGGGTAACAGCATGCATCTGTACTTGCTATGATCTAGCTCATGTCTCTCCGGGGCATATTACCGCTCATTCTACCAGGGCTCAGGCCTCATCGGCCGCCTTCCTAGCTCAAGTACCCATCCAGGAGATATGTCGAGCAGTTACGTGGTCTTCAGTACATACCTTCACTTCCCATTATGCCCTGGTGCAACAATCCAGAGAGGACGCAGCCTTCGGCTCTGCGGTTCTACACGCTGCAGTATCTCACTCCGACTCCACCGCCTAAGTAAGGCTTGGGATTCACCTAACTGGAATGAATATGAGCAAGCACTCGAAGAAGAAAAGACGGTTACTCACCTTTGTAACTGTTGTTCTTTGAGATGTGTTGCTCATATCCATTCCAAAACCCACCCTCCTTCTCCACTGTCGGAGTAGCTGGCAAGAAGGAACTGAGGAGCGGATGAGTCAGCAGGGGTATATATTCGGTGCCATAGTGGCGCCATGCCGGGGGCGCCCAGCCGACCCACCGAGTGTTGCTAGGGTAAAAATCTTTCGATGGACGTGCACACGGCGCGCACACACCTAATTGGAATGGATATGAGCAACACATCTAGAAGAACAACAGTTACAAAGGTGAGTAACAGTCTTTTTTCTGATTTCCATTCCTGATACCACATTGATGGATTTCAAATTTCAGTGCATCATCAGTTAACTGATTTATTATAGTCTGAGAAATACAAAACTCAGAATCCTTGGCTACATGCAGTTGTATAAAATGCTGTTTTCATCATGCTCTCTGTAGGCTGGGGGTGCATATATTTACCAATTTGAGTAGTAATATTTCACACAAGTATTCCCAGTGCCTTCTAGTGGAATACTGACATGATTAAGATTATTTACATGCGTAATGTTTGACTTTACAAATCTTTGGGCCAATACAAGTCCTTCTATATGTAGTAGTAGTCTTTGGTCCTGTATACTCAGTTCAATAAAGCATTTTAAAAACACATGCACACTGCATAGCAGATGATCTCATTGTCACCTCATCCCCATCCTGCTGTTTGTTGTCCACACTCATCGCATTGGATCCATTACTAGCTTTTGTGGCAAGAACCATGTCTTTGAGTTGTAAAGCATGTAGTGTGCATTTGGATGCTTTAAAAAAACAAAATAAAACAAAGTTCTGCCAGATTCAAAAGATTGTATGCTCTTGAATATGTACTGTAGTAAAAATAACAAAAATAGTAAGAACATTTAAGTGATTGGAACTTGGCAATTTCAAACAGAACCATTGTTTGTTTTTGTTTAGTTTTATATGTATGTGTGATGGAGCTTCACTCATCCTTAGAGCACCCTGTTGTGTTGCCAGTATCCTGGGCCTTTTCTGCAGGCTGTCTGTGTCTCACTGGGTCTTCTGTGGCTCAGTCTTCTGGCCAAGTCATAAAGTCCAAATCACTTTTGAGGTAACAGAATGGTCCAAATGCAATTCAAAAAATAAAAACACCAGTCTTCTCAAAATTGAGTAAATTAGAACAATGGGATGGTATAATGCAAATTGCGATTGAGGAAAGCAACCAAATGTTATCGTCAGAGGTTTTTCCTCTCTATTTTGGTCTCCTGTGAACAATTTCTCTCAAGGAGACTTGAACCCTGGACCTTCATATCCCAAAACAGCAGCTCACTCCACCTTTTTAACTTGAGAAGGATAGTGCAGAACTGTGTTATCCTGTCCTTTCCACACACATTTAGTTTAACCCAGTTGTCATATCTTGTTTTAAACCAGGGATCAGTAGCCTTTGGCACATGGTTTGCCAGGGTAGGCACCCTGGCAGGCCGGGCCGGTTTGTTAACCTGCCATGTCCGCAGGTTCAGCTGATTGCAGCTCCCTCTGGCTGCGGTTCGCTGCTCCAGGCCAATGGAGACTGTAGGAAGAGGTGTGGGCCGAGGGATGTGCAGGCCGCCGCTTCCCGCCACTCCTATTGGCCTGGAGCGGCAAACTGCAGCCAGTGGGAGCTCCAGTTGGCCGAACCTGCAGACGCAGCAGGTAAACAAACCAACCCGGCCTGCCAGGGTGCTTACCCTAGCGAGCTGTGTGCCAAAGGTTGCCGGTCGATCCCTGGTTTAAACTGAGATTGTAAACTCTTTGGAGCAAGGACCATCTCTTATCTCTGTAGATAACACAAGAGGGCCTTGATCTGGTTTGGACATGTAGATGCTACTGTAATACTGCTGCTGATCCCTTAGCTGTTACCACATTCTCTTTAAGCAGAAGACATCTGTAAAAATGTAGTTAAGTCCTGCTTCTGGCCTGAACTGCAACATCCGTGCTGTTATGACTCATTGTGGTCTGATGTTGCTGTTACTTTATTTTGCTATTTAATATGCTTGACAAGTCTATAAATGAGGAAATTGGGGTAATTCTAGGACAAAGATGTTAATGTTAAGCTGCCATGAATACACACTTTTTTTGTAGAATCAAAAACAAAATGAAACTTGAAAATGCTACCATAACAAGTAATACAAATAGAAAAAATACTCTTTGAAACAGGATGTTTTTAAGGCCTTCCTTCCCACACAGTTTTCGTGAGATGGGTTTAACAGTGCTTGGGGAGTAATAGATATGTTACCACTTTAGTTTACATATATTTGCAAAAACAGAAGTTCTGTTTGATTGTAGTAGGAGTTTTTGGTTTGTTTGTTTTTAAAGGTTAGTCTTTGTTTGAATAGGATATACATATGAGTCTATGCTCATAGTATTTTGGGATGACAGAGCACGCACGTTCTTACAAAAACGTTAACGTTTGACATGAGGTTAAGACAGAGTTAAAAGCAGCAACGTAACAGTTCTGAGGGAGAGATGCTGGCTTGCTGAAGATATTCAAAGAGCTGCACGTTATGTTAAGCCTTCAGGACCTGAGTTTTCTTTTTGCCTGTGTGAATATCGATTCTCTTGGAGTCAAATGTGGTATTGCCTGACTTAAATGCTGTATTTGAGGAATCACTGTAGTGTAGTGTTGCAAGCAAAGGACCCTGTTTTGTAAACTCCTTCACACACAAGTAAATTGATGCAATAGTCCTGTTAAGCTTACCGAGACTACTTATGTAAAGATACTCACGTTAATAACCATTTGAAAGGTTGTGACCTGATTTAGCAATATATCTACAGAAGAACTTTGAGGCAACTTAGGGGCACAGACGGCTAGGATTTTAGTAGAAAATAAGGTCAGAGGCAGACTGAAGAGAATGCTAGACCTATGATTCAGTGGGTTGTTTGTTGTTTCCTGTGCGTCTCTTTCGTTATTAAACCAGTTGTCGTGTAAGTAAAACATTCCAGCCTTTCTGTAGCCACATTTCACATTGCTGCTGCTGGAGTTCTTGAAAGTAAATGTAAATTTTAAACTCTGTAGCTGTTGCTTTTGCTGTCAATTACTCTTTGTTCAAGATAATAACAGACTGTGTGCATATAGTAAACGAAAATAGACTGGGGTAGACTATTGATTCTTTTTCCACTCACTCCTCACCAGTAAAAAATGTACTCACTTCAGAGCTCTGTCTACATTAGTTGTCAGTTCTGCTTCCCTCACCAATTAAATCAGGAGTGCAGAGGGGGGAGGACTTGATCCTGTTCCCCAGTTTCTCTATTTAGACCCCTGCTGCTGCCTCTGACTCACATAAAACCGTTTTAAGCAGGAGGGCTTCCTGTTTCTGCTGTCTCATGGGGCACTGTCTTATATTTTTTTAAAGAATTCATTTTGTACTATTTGGCCTTCATCTTTTTATAATATGAGGATTAGGTTTACAATATTTTTATATAGTTAACAGAATTTACATTTTTATTGCTTTCTAATCTAATGTCTAAAGTGTTGTGAAAGCCATATATTCCAGGGTTGTTTATTTTAAATTGGAGCAACTTGTGATTGCGGATTGTCTTTTTCATTATTTCGTGTAATCCTGTAGAAATTCTTCTAGCTCCTTGAACAGTGATGAAAAATAGAAAACACAGCAGATTCCTTTCAGTCTTTTTGTTTTAAAATTGCTGGGGTATGATGGTTGCGGGGAGGTAAGGTCCCAATCCTGCAAATATACATGAGTAATTTTATGTACATAAGTAGTTCCCTAAACTCTGAGGACCTACTTATGTGCAAAGATGCATGCAAGAGTGTTTCTCTGTAGAATCAGAGCCTTATTTTGTAGTAAGAGAGAGGTCATGAAATACTGTCTGAGTGACAAACTTCTTTTTATGGCAGGCTTGAAAACCTGCCTTAACTCCAATATTTCCACATTTTCCAATGTGTAAACAACCACCTTAACTTTGGCTTATCTGGCTTTCAGATATTGATGGTAATTGTTTTTTAAATTACAGTGTTCTGTTGTTCTCCCATTTAAGTTATTGATACATATTTGCAACTTTAAATTAAAATTAATAGACTTTTGTGACCACACTTCAGCAAAGCATTTTAACTCTACATAATAAAAAGAAAGTGTCTGTTTAGAAAAATTATAACTTCTGTAACTGCCATTCACTGTGCTGAGCTGAAGGGAGGTCATGAATGAATGAAATAAAGGTGGTGAAATGGAAGGACTTGATGGGAAGTGCAGTTACTGTTGAAGGGAGAAAATGTATAGAATTGTCTATATTTTTACTAACTAACTTCATATACACTGAGAACATTCTCACATGTATGTCAGTTTTTGAAGTATGCACTTATATGCATTTGCAGAGAGTATCCTGAATGTTTCAGTACATTGCTGGAAGATGAGACCAGTAAATTGTGTGGAAAGTTTCTCTTACATGGTGAATTCAGTATATTAATGTAAAATAGCAACTAACAGTTGAACCAAAAACCTCACAATTGCTGTTTGTTTTCTTTAGACACCTAGCTGTTGGGCAGAAGAGGGATCAGAAAAGAGATCGCATCAGCGTTCAGCATCATGGGGGAGTGCTGATCAACTAAAAGAGGTAAATAGTTTTACATGAAGTAGGTACTCGACAGGCCGAAATTGTAATGCATTATTTAAAAAAGTTTCACGCTACTATTTTGGAGCCTGGAAAGTCTCTGTGTGCACACCATCACCCATGCAGGTTCAGCCCCTAGTTCAAGACAGAGTGACTTTAAGGCTGCTTTATTTTGTGCCAGCTGAACCATCTCTCCCCAGCTTAACCTTTGGGCCCTGGAGGAGGAGCAGAGTGGATGGTGTAGAGACAGATCTGGCACTTAAGAATTTTCCCTATTCAGTGAAAGTTTCCAGAGAGTAGTCTCCCAGAGAGTAGTTATCAGTGGTTCACAGTCATGCTGGAAGGGCATAATGAGTGGGGTCCCGCAGGGATCAGTTCTGGGTCCGGTTCTGTTCAATATCTTCATCAGTGATTTAGATAATGGCATAGAGAATATACTTATGAAGTTTGCGGACAATACCAAGCTGGGAGGGGTCACAAGTGCGTTGGAGGCTAAGATGAAAATTCAAAATGATCTGGACAAACTGGAGAAATGGTCTGAAGTAAATAGGATGAAATTCAGTAAGTACAAATTCAGAGTACTCCAATTAGGAAGAAATAATCAGCTGCACACATTCCAAATGGGAAATGACTGCCTAAGAAGGGATCTAGTGGTCATAGTGGACCACAAGCTAAGTATGAGTCAACAGTGTAACACTGTTCCAAAAAAATAAAAAAGCAAACATCTTTATGGGGTTATATTAGCAGGAGTGTTGTAAGCAAGACATGAGGAGTAATTCTTCTGCTCTACTCAGTGTTAATTTAAGCTTCAGCTGAAGTATTGTGTCCAGTTTTGGGCGCCACATTTCAGGAAAGTGTGGACAAATTGGAGAAAGTCCAGAGAAGAGCAACAAAAATAATTAAAGGTCTAGAAAACATGACCTGTGAAGGAAGATTGGAAAAAAATGGGTTTGTTTAGTCTGATGAAGAGAAGACTGAGAAGGGACATACGTTTTAAAGTACATAAAAGGTTGTTAAAAGGAGAAGGGAGAAAAATTATTCTTCTTAACCTCTGAGGACCGGACTAGAAGCAATGGGCTTAAATTGCAGCAAGGGAGGTTTAGGTTGGACATTAGGAAAAACTTCCTAACTGTTAGGGTGGTTAAGCACTGGAATAAATTGCCTAGGGAGGTTGTGGAATCTCCTTAAAAATCTTAAGTGATGAGCAGGTTAGACAAACACCTGTCAGGGATGGTCTAGGTAATACTTAGTCCTGCCATAAGTGCAAGGGACTGAACTAAATGATCTCTCGAGGTCCCTTCCAGTCCTATGATTCATACAGTGAATGAGGTATATTACTTTTTAAGAGCTCAAGAAGTGGAACAAATTAAGTCATAGCTGGTCATGCTTTTTGAGGCTTGGTGAGGAAGAGGCTAAGTGATTGAAATCAGGAAATAGATGCAGCATTAAAATGTCCGTGGGGATGGATATATTAATTAACTTAAGTAATGCTTTGTGAGTTCTCTCATTATGCTTAAGTTTGGGTTATATTTCATTTTAAAAAAACCCTACTGTAAACCAGTGTTAAGATTACAAAGTTTAGTACTCAAAAGTTAGAAAATATAAGAATTAAGGTTGTCTGAGCAGTGTGTGTTTACACAATTACAATTTTTTACCACAGTGCACAAGATGGATAGTGCTCACTGCCTCATTCAGTGCACAAGATGGATAGTGCTCACTGAATTAGCAGCTGTTCAATATTTTGTGTTAGCTTTATTGTTTAATGTGTGGCTGTAGGTGTTTTTTTTGCACACTATTCAACTTTTGCCCTGAATACAGAATCATTAATTTCTTGGGGGCTTTTCTGTGGTATTCATCACTACAGTATCTGAGTGCTTCACAAACTTCAATTTATTTTCACAACAACCTTGCATGGAGAGTGTGTGAGAAATCACAATTTTACAGACTGAGGTATAGACAGATGAAGGTTGAAAGTGTACACTAACATTGGGAGTCCAGCTTGAAATGGCTGGGACCTGATATTTCAACTAGCACTTTAGATGTTCAAACCACAGTTCCCATTGACTTCAGTTATAGTTGTGAATGTTCAGCACTTCTGCAGATCAGACCCGTGTGGTCTCAAGTTTCCTGTGTTCAAGGAAAACAAAGATCACAAAATTGACTCCCTGTGAAAAATCTGTTTTCAGTGACTTGCCTAGCATCACAAGGGAAATCTCTGGCAGATAAATCCAGTTCTCTAGGTCAGCCTTCAGCTGCCTTAGGCATGAGACCATTTTTCTCTTCCTGACATTTTTTACCTTATTAGCTTCCCACCTTCAGATTTCTGTAACAAATGAGGCATGAGTCCTACAGAAGACAGCCTCTTTTCACTACACAACCCTGATTCATCTTCAGAGATTGGTCATCATTAGAGTTAGAACCTTTAGATGCATAGCACAGATCTTTGCCCCTTGAGCTAACAATAACTGATGTATTCCACACATATGGGTATGCATGCAGTCCCATGCGCCTCAGACCAGAGAATTTGCAAGTAGCATCCATTGGTCCACACCTGTTCCCTGGCACTCCTTATGCTTAGTATCAAGGTTATAAGGAGAGGTGTGGACCAAAGGCGCAACTTTTTCTGGCGCCGGTGGGTGCTCAGTCCCTAGCCTGACTCTGCCCCTGCCCCCATTCCAACCCCTTCACCAAAGTTCCCACCCCAGCTCTGCCTCCTCCCTGCCCCTATTGGACTCCTTTCCAAAATCCTCACCCCAGCCCTGCCTCTTCCCCGAGAGCATCACGTTTCCTCTCCTCCCCTTCCCTTCCAGCACTTGCTGCCACAAAACAGCTATTTTGCGACAGCAAGCGCTTGGAACTAGGTAGGGGGAGAAGTGGACCCATGGTATGCTCGGGAGGAGGCGGAGTGGAGGCGGACGTGAGCTAGGGTGGGAAGGGGAGCTGCCGCTGGTTGCAGAACACCCACCAATTTTTCACCATCGATGCTCCAGCCCAGAGCATCCATGGAGTCGGTGCCTATTATGTGGACTGACAGCCTCTCCAATTCCTTCTTACTGCTTGAATCAGAATCCTCTATGTGTAAAGCTTCTTTGTCTTTCTACCTATACGTACTTTTGTATATAGTTTTAGAGTTTACTGTTTCTAGTGCTTTAGAAGTTTTACAGTTAATGTAGAGTAGTTTTTCTTATCTCAGGGACCCTTCCTATTTTTCCTACCTTGGGAGAAGGACTATGTTCAGAATCCAGGATTTAAGAACTGTCTCCTGCCTCCACTCTTTCTCAGTCAGCAGTGACCATCAGTGATGCCTTAACTGCCCTGGGGAGGTTCACATCTCTTCCAAGTGTGGCATTTGCCGCTCCTTTCCTTTCTTAACCTGAAAGAGATGATTGCTTCAACTGAGGGACTACCTCTTGCAAAAGGCCATGAGACCCTAAGGGATCCCCCAGTACAGCAGCTGCAGTCTGCAAGCAGCACTCCTCCAAGCACAAACTCTGGAGCAGGAACCAAAGCGGTTTAGTCCAAGGAATGGTTGCCTTGCGTGAGAGTAAGAGGCACTGTCATAGGAACCAGAGCAGATTCCCTTCTAGGTTTGCTCCTAAAAGAAAGGATCCGTCCCTGACTCAGTCCCGGTTTTGTAAGTCCTTGTGTACAAGTTTAGGTCTGCCTAAACCTCCCACCCGCAAGGGTAAGGTGTGAGAGAAAGAGGATCTGTCGATATTGGCTCCAGCTCATGAGCCAAAGGATCAGCACCCACTCACATCAACAGAGAGCTCCAAGTTGGAGTCTTCTTTGACAGTACTTGACTCACTTTTGTAAGGATCTGCTGACCACCATGTCCATGGACACACCGGATCAGTTCTGACTACTTGGCACCCTTCACTCTGGGACAGACTGACAGTTATAACTTTCTGGAGGATATTTGCACCATTCCTTACCTTCAGTCCCCTCTTGTTTCTGGATCTCATCCTCCTAAGGGACATCTTGACACCAGAACAGAAACCCACCTTAATGAAAAGGAGCTACTCCCCTACTCTGTCCATAAATTGGCATTTTCATCTGCCATTACTGATGACATCCCTGATGTAGCCAGAATCTCCCTTCTCATTAGCTGAATCCAACATCTCAGACAAGCCATCACCTCCACATACAGAGGCTAGCAGTTGGCCTGAACAGAGTCTCTAGAATGTCTCGGACCCATCCTCCAGCCAGGCACAATTATCTGGGAAACCGATGGTACCCAGTGCCTTGGGGGTCCCCCCTTTTATATAGCTGTTCCATGGTATCCCTACTTCCCTAAGGACAGATTCCAGGCCATGAACAGCCTGATAAGAAAAGTCACCCACAGACCATGTCTCTGGCTGCATCATCCTTTGCTGTCAGTTAGCTGATCTGCCTCCCCTGCACATGAGAGCACAGGGAATCTCAGTAATTTCCTTTTCAAGAAGTGCCTATACTGAACATTTGTAGGGCAGCAGCCTCCATTTCTTCTGCAAGTGCTGATCCCTTTGTGTATTCCAGGCATAGGTGACTGGTAAGTAGCATTCACAGGTGCAGAAATGCAGGAGGGTATTAAGATGCAGGTGCTATAGATGTCTGTAATTCTGCATCTTCAGAAGAGGCTTGGACTAAAGCATAATGCTTTGTGAAGATATAGATGGAACTCTAGGTTACTTACCTGTAATTGGAGGCTCTTTGAGATGTGTGGTCCCAATTTGTATTCTGCTACCTGCCTGCCTTCTCTGCTTTGGATCATTTCTGGATTCAGAGTAGAGAAGGAACTGGAGATGCATTCAGTCTGCACTACCCCTTACGACCTTTGTAGTAAGTATGAGGAGCAACATGGTACAGGAATGGATCAACGGATGTTACTTGCCAGTTCTCTGATCTCAGATGCATAGAACAAATGCGTACCCACATGTAGAATATGGAAAAGGACCACACATCTTGTAGAGCCTCCAGTTACAGGTAACTAACCTCTATCAGTAGCAGGTTGTCATCCTCTTATGCAGACAACTCACTAGGGGGGAGGTGAGACATACCTGTTGACAATGGATTTCACAAATATTTGCTGACAACAGAGAAATGGTGAGACTCGTGAATCTTGGGTTCCGTTCCAGTTTCTGAAAGGGAGTGTGTTCTCCTGGTTACAGATCTTTCTGACCTTGTTTCCCTCCAAGCCAGATCCCTTCTTCCCCTGTACCCACCATCCTGTATCTGACCTTTCTTTTCTTTTTACCCCACCCCCAGCTCCCTATCCAGTCTCCTTGCCCAGCTAGTCCTAGTTTCCTTGTCTGCTTCTCCCCCAACCCCACCAGGCTCTTTTCCCAGCCAGTCCCAGGCTCTCACTTCTCCCCACCCCTAGTATCCCTAAGCCTTTAGCATAGCCAGTCTGTCAGTTTCCAGTTCCACATCCAGTCTGTCTGGCTCCTAGTTTACTCCCACCTTTTTTCCTCTCCTTGGCTTGAAGTTTCAGGGTCTTTGCCCAGCTAATCCCATTCTCTGCCTCCCAACAAGAGTTGGCCGTTGCCCCCCTCTGAATATAAGCCACCTACCTCCTTCTTCCGTCCTGCTTGGGGGCCAGCAGTGGGGACACAGAGCACAGTAGAGACAATCTCCCTGCTCTGTTCCTGTGCTCAGTGTCACCAGAAATGTGTACTCTGCAATTAGACACCTGTGGCTGGCCCATGCCAGCTTGCGGGGCTCACAGGGCTTGGGCTGCGGGGCTGTTGAACTGCTGTGTAGACTTCCGGGCTTAGGCTGCAGCTTGAGTTCTGGGACATTCCCACCTCGCAGGATCCTAGAGCCTAGGCTTCAGATCAAGCCCAGAAATATATACTGCAATGAAACAGCTCCACAGCCTGAGCCGCAGTCAGTTAGCATGGGCCAGCCGCTGGTTTTTAATTGCAGTTAGATATACACCCTGTGGCCTGCAGCTGCTGGGAGCAGCAGTTACAGGGAAAATCCTTCTCAGCCCCTACACCACTAAGCTGGAGCATGCCCAGTATAGATAGAATCTTCAGAGAACTTAACTGCCAAATTCTGACAAGTATAAACTGAGATTTTCTTTTCCAAAAGTTCGTAACTTGACTGAATTTGGGTAGTAGGATAAACGGCATATTTGGTTGGGCAAGAAACACATCTCTGACATTATTTCCTGCACCCCTTATTAATTTCAAGCTCCTGCTCCAAATCATGGAGGCATGCAAGAGCTTCTCAGTGAAACAGTTGTAAGAATTTTTTTAACATGGGCAAAATTAATTCTCCCCTCATTCCATTCTTTGAAACAGCTGTATCATTTTTGCTGCAACTTTGGTTAAAATAAAATAAGCCATTTTTGGCAGGGAAAATATCAACTGAAATGGTTAGTTTGACAAAGTTATAAGTACCAAAAACAAGGACTGCAGCAATGGAGATAAGAGTGAACCCTGCTAGGCAACTGTATTTCTGTTATGAGTAACATGTGAAACTACCTTGTGTTTGGATTTTTGAACTGTGTTCCCAATGTGCTTGACCTCTTTGGCAGTCAACAAACAGTTGACATTTTCCATGCTTTGAACGGACAGTTTGGTTTTTTCATTGCTTTTCATTCCAACAATGATTCCACTAATTCATACCACTTTTAGTTGGCAGGCATTGTGAACTAAGCAAATATTTGTAGGCACATTTTATAATTAGTTTTGTAGCGTATGCAGTATGTGCTGTCCTATTTTTAAATTTCATTAGCATAGTTAAAATAAATACAGTTGCTGAAAAGAACTAACCAGGAAAAAATAATCATGACTGAATACTTGCATTAAGCTTAGGGAATATTTTATTTAAAGGTACACTGAAAACTTTTAAAATAATAGAATATGTAGGCTCAAGGTTCCAAATAAATTGTCTCCTAAAAATGACAATTTATAATGAAATCAGGTGGTTAAAAATCACTCTGCTCTTGAGTCGCCTATTGTGGTCATCTGCCTGGGTTCCCAGAACTGTGAACCACTGTTACCTCCTCAGCAACTGAGAAATTTGCAGCTGCAAAGCTATGTGTCAGCTCCCTGAGAAACTAGCTTGTCTGTCATGCTGGCAAAATCTTCAGCATTCTGCCAGTCCAAATCTTGCCCAGCAGGTAACAATCAGTAAATTCCAATTCCTGAGTTCCTCAGAGACACCTTTCTGCAGTACTCAGTTCCTCTTATTGTAGCACCCACAAAACCTTACTGAATTTGATGCTCCTTCTAAAGGATAGTGCACAGCAGTTTTATTAATTTAACTGGGGTTGACAAACCTTCCACTTCAATCAAAGTATAGTAACTCCTCGCTTAATGTTGTAGTTATGTTCCTGAAAAATGCTACTTTAAGCAAAACGATGTTAAGCGAATCCAATTTCTCCATATGAATGAAAATAAATCGGGGGAGGAGGGTTAGGTTCCAGGGAAATGTTTTTTGCCAGACAAGACTGTGATGATTGTGAAGCTTGGTTGAGGTGGTGGAGTAAGAGGGTGGGATATTTCCCAGGGAATGCCTTACTACTAAATGATGAAGTAGCACTCAACTGAGCCCTCAAGGGTTAACACTTTGTTGTTAATGTAGCATCTCACTCTACAAGGCAGCATGAATGGAGGGAGGGGAGACATACACCGTGTATGAGAGAGAGACTCAGGGCTTGTCTACATCAGAAAGTTGCAGCGCTGGTGAGGGAGTTACAGCGCTGCAACTTTGAAGGTGTACACATCTGCAGGGCACCACCAGCGCTGCAACTCCCTGTTTGCAGCGCTGGCCGTACTCCCGTTTTGTCTCGGGTGTAGAGGATCTAGCGCTGGTGATCCAGCGCTGGTAATCCAATGTAGACACTTACCAGCGCTTTTCTTGACCTCCGTGGAAGGAGGAAGCCTCTGGTAATCAAGCTGGTCTCCTTTCCCGGTTTGCTCTCTCGTTCCCGGAACCCCGAGCAAGCAGGTCTCCTTCCCTGCGGTTTGCAGGGTGGCTCCGGGAACGCGAGAGCAAACCGCGGCGAAGCTGGTCTCCTTTCCCGGTTTGCTCTCGTGTTCCCGGAACCCCGAGCAAGCAGGTCTCCTTCCCTGCGGTTTGCTGGGTGGCTCCGGGAACGCGAGAGCAAACCGCGGCGAAGCTGGTCTCCTTTCCCGGTTTGCTCTCGCGTTCCCGGAACCCCGAGCAAGCAGGTCTCCTTCCCTGCGGTTTGCTGGGTGGCTCCGGGAACGCGAGAGCAAACCGCGGCGAAGCTGGTCTCCTTACCCGGTTTGCTCTCGCGTTCCCGGAACCCCCCTTGAAGCCGCCCAACAGCGCTGCAGTGTGGCCACATCTAACACCACTTGCAGCGCTGGTTGCTGTAAGTGTGGCCACTCTGCAGCGCTGGCCCTATACAGCTGTACTAATACAGCTGTAACAACCAGCGCTGCAAAATTTTAGATGTAGACATGGCCTCACATACTCTGACCCCACTCTAACTACACTACCCTTTTAAGTAGATCAGCAAGTTGCGACAGCAGCTGCTGCCAACAAGCTCCCTCCATCCTGAGCTCTGTCGGGGTAAGTGGGTGGGGGGGGGCAGGATGGGGAGAGAGGGATACTCTGACATTAGCACACACACGCGCACACACTCCCGCACAGCAAGCAGGAGTCTCCCGGGAGCAGCTCCAAGGCAGAGGACTGGAGCAGCACATGGCAGTGAGGGGACAGCTGAACTGCCCGGCAACTGATAGCCTGGTGGGCGGCTGCCGCACAGGGAACTTAGGAGAGTGATGAGTTGATATGAGGGGGAAGGGAGAGGGCTGCCAGTCCACCCTGGTCCGAAGCCCCCACCAACTAGCTCCAATGAGCTGCTTTTTCTCCAAGCAGCAGACAAAGCAGGCGGCTGCCAAATGTTATAAGAGAGCACTGTGCAACTTTAAATGAACATGTTCTCTAATTCAGTGGTTCTCAAAGCTGGTCTGCTGGTTGTTCAGGGAAAGCCCCTGGCGGGCCAGGCCAGTTTGTTTACCTGCCACGTCCGCAGTTTCAGCTGATAGGAGCTCCCACTGGCCGCGGTTCACCGCTCCAGGCCAGTGCAGGCTGCGGGAAGGCAGCCAGCACACCCTTCAGCCCGCACTGCTTCCCACAGCCCTCATTGGCCTGGAGCGGTGAACCACGGCCAGCGGGAGCCGCGATCGGCCAAACCTGTGGACGTGTCAGGTAAACAAACCAGCCCGGCTCACCAAAGGCTTTCCCTGAATAAGCAGCGGATGGGCTTTGAGAACCACTGCTCTTATTGATCAGCAACGTAACAACAAAACATCGTTAACCAGGACAACTTTAAGTGAAGAGTTCCTGTATAGAGACGATGTATGGTAAAAGTATAACAAGCTTATTAACATAAGGATGTAAGTTTAAGTGATACTAAGTATAAGTAATAAGGATAGAAATGATTGCAAACAAGCAAAAGTAAAAATGTTTCTAAAACTCAACAAACTGGATTTTTTTATTCTGAGATGTCTGTCTCACCCCCACCATTCTTCCAGCTTGGCTGGCCCGTTCTTTAGCCAGGACCCAACAGACGGAGCTCAAAGCGCTTGGTTTCTTTGACTCTTCAGGTAAAAAATGATTTAGGGATTCATTCCCCTTCTTTATATAGTCCAGTAAAACTTCTAAATGTGTTCTTCTGAAATGTGTCCCTAGATAAAGTTCCTTTCTCCTGTTTGGTGTAGACCATGCTGGCGTGTCTCCTTTTTGTGGGTTTTTTTTTTTTTTTTTAATAATTCAAATGATCTTCCTACAATCTCTGATATCCATTGTCTTTTGGCCACACCTGACTTTATTTATATTGGAGACACACTCAAGCAGGCAGAACCACATTCTTCCGTCTAGGAGGAGAAAAAAAGCTGGTTTGCCTCCTTGGTCTGTTTATAGACTCCAAAATGCAGTATCACCGAATAGCCCATAATTTTACATATAGCATTAATACATACACTTCACAATGACTTTAATCACCAGTGTGTCACCAGTTCACATATACCTTACATGATACCTTTTAGACATTAGATTTAGATTATGACAACAGTGAGTTGGGGTACACTGTGCTGGTCAGGGCAGCTGAAACTGACTGCTAGATACCAGAGAGCCCCTTGCTTTCTGACATTGGGGTGCTCTAGGGTCACGCTTACCATGACACCTGAGCTAAATTTCTGGTATTTTTTCCCCCCATAGCAACACTTGAGGAATATCACCACCAGCTCAGTGCAGTGCTGTAGGTGAAGCTTTCTGTTCTGTTTTGGGTATAGTGAGGCAGTCAGTTATTGCAAGACACCCCCGAGTCTGAACTCGTCTTTTGAATGCTTGAGGGCACTTTTTCTTTTCTTCTCCTTAAAGATTGATCTTTTTGGATTCAAAAAGGATCATGTTCTTTTCAGCCAATTCTCTATACCTTGTCATTATAATAATGAATGCTGTTTAATCAAGAGTTAGTGATTTGTTTTCAGTGTGTTTTTTTTGCTTGTTTGTTTATTTGGGGATGTTTGGTTAAAAAAAATTGACTGGAGCATGGGGGTTTCTGGTATGTTTATGTCTGTGATTGTTGAACATAATTTTTCTTCAATTTTTTAACACTGTGCCAAATTGAGGAATCTTTGCCTAATTAAATTTCCTTAATTCACCTCAAGACCCTGTCAAAAATGTTGTGACATTGGGATGAAGCCCTTGGTAGGGTAATCAATCGGGTATACTTGGTTTGCTCATTTTCACAGAAAATGAATTAAAATACTTTCTTTGAAGAGGACAACATTTCTAAAGTGGCCAAATAATATTGAAATTATAAAAAAGTTCCCATAGGATCATAGTGATAGTACTTACAGTTTATATCAAAGCAAACAGTGAAATCTGATTATATTTCAACTCTCCAAATAGTAGTGGGCTCAGGACTTCTGTACTGGCACAATTTTGAAAAAATAATGCAGCCTACAAGCTTCTCTGTAACAAAAAATGACATCTTTTCTTTATTCAGTTTTTCTCCCCCCTGAATTATCTTCTCTGCCTGTTATCTCCCATTGGAAACTTCTCCTGGAAGCCGTCTACAAACTAACTTGAACCACTAGCACTCATGGTAATCATCACTATCTAATCTGTCTGGTTGCTATGGTAATGCAAGATATGAGGATTTTACATAAAACTTTCCTTCCATTTTTTCTTTAATTTTAATTTTTATCCGGTGAGAATGAAACAAACTGAAACTCATTTGAGTCTCTGATATTGAATTTTTTAACTACAGCTATTACCATCTCTGAAAATTATTCATTGACAGCTTCTGTTGAAGTAGGACAAAAGATCCATCAAGAAATAGCTGCCTAAATTAAAAAAATCTGCATCCAAAGTTTCCAGCACATCATTTTATTTTCAGTTTTTGGAGGGTTATGCCAGTGGTCCCCAACCTTTTTGTCTGGAGGGTGCCAGACGAAGGACCGTGGCGGCGGTAGAGCATCTGCCAAATCTCTGCAGCATTTCGGCAGCAACACCTCTTGATGACATCGTTTGTCGGCGGCAAGCGGCGTCATCGAGAGGCATCGCCACCGAAGTGCCGCAGAAATTCAGCGGCGATGCCTCTCGATGACGCCGCTTGTCAGCAGCAAGCAACGTCATCGAGAGGCAATGATGTCAAAATTCGGCTGCATTTCGGCTGATGCTCGACCACCGGCCAGGACGCGGGCACATTTAGATGCACCCGCGGGTGCCATGGCACCGCATTGGGGACCCCTAGGTTATGCCATATAGAAAATGTAGGATTTAACAAGACTTAATTCAGGGGCCTAATTCTTATTTATTTGAAAGCTCGTTCACATAGCTTAGTTAGGCACTACTTTGAGTGCTGGTCCCTATATATATTCCGTTGTGGGTACGCATATGCCTGAGACTGGAGAACTGTAGCTGGTAGTATCTGTTGGTTTATGCCTGCACCCTTGCTTTCTAATACATTGTCATTTTGTTTACTTGAAGTATCTGCAGGCATGGAGCCTTCAGCTCCCTTTAGCCGCGGTTCGCCGTTCCCAGCCAATGAGAGCTGAGGGAAGAGCTCCCATTGGCTGGGAACAGCGAACCGCAGCTACAGGGCTCCGTGCCTGCAGACTCTTCAGGTAAACAAAACGTCCCGCCAGGCCGGAAGTCAAAGTTTGCCAACCCCTGAAATATAGGGTCGGCTTATAAAGTGTCATATAGTTTTTGCAATTTTTACCTAACCATCTTGGGGAGTCAGCTTATAAACAAATAGGCTAATGAACAAGTATATAAGATATGTTACTATGCTGTGGTGTCCACCTAGACTTCAGAGGTGAGATTCAATAAGCAAAAAAATGACATTAGTGAACATTTGAACAGGGATCATGACAAATATTGCGATTATTTGTGAGATAGCAGATAGCATGATTCTAACTATTTTGTAAATGTAACAGTATTAAAATATTCTGAGATAGGATCAACTTCTTAATAATTGAAGTCTGATCCCATAATATTTATATTTGTCAGTGTGAATAGAAGGAATAATGCTGGCAACTTCTTAGTATAAAGATATTGATTGTGCAAAAAAGGAAACCCACAGCTTCTGTGGTAGCAGCAAACAGATTTTGTAATTTCAGGAAATTAGCAAATCTAGGAAGAATAGAATGTCAATGTAATAACATATTTGGTCTGTTTCAAGACATTTGGCTATCATAATTTGAATGCTTAACAGAAAATGCAGATTAGTTTGTCATACTATTATTTTCTGTGTCCTGAAAGAGCTGATACCTGTTTGTCTGGTACTGTTCATTTAATTGTTTGTGTGTGTGTGGTTGTTTTTTTCCCTCTGATTTGAATTTTGCCTTACTTTATTACTTGTTTTCTGTCCAACATTTTTCAAATATGTCAGACAGTCCCAGTGAAAATGTGGAATGACTATTAGCTTGGAAAGAAAAGTCTGAAAATTTCCTTAATGATTGGACACTTTGTGGGATTTGAAATAGGTGAAGACCTAGTATTTAGACATCTTGATACCAGAGCAGATATAGCCTTGGGATGCACATTTCAGAGCATAAATAGAAATAACTTACTGTTCTTTTGAAGAGTGTCCCTGTGGGTGCTCCACTTCAGGTGTCTTGGCGCCCTGCACTTGTAATCAGAGATTTGTAGTAGCAGTGTCCAGTTGAGCCGTACACGTGCCGTAGCTGTCTCGAGCCACTCCAAGTGGTTATATTGTGGTGTGCAGCCAACCCTCCCCCAGTTCCTTCTCTACCACCTTTGGCTCGAGTCAGAATGACAGCAGCGCTGTCTCTTACCTCAGATAAGCTTAATAGTTCATAGTAGTTCCTGATAGTGTTAGTGTTTAGTTGTAGTTAGCTACCCTATTCCCTTGTCCTTTACATCTTATATTTTACTTTTATTTTTTTCTTCTTAAAAAAAAAAACAAAACCTTTCTCTTTCCACACATTCCGATTCCAGAACCATTCGGAGTCTGTCACTATACTATCCAGTCTGGAACACCATCACAACAGACAAATGGGTTCTAGAGATTATCTAGAACGGCTTCTCCATCCCCTTTATTTCTGTCCGACCTACTCACTCCCCCTCCCCGTCACTCTTTAAGGACCACTCTGATGAACATCTATTGCAACAGGAAATAAACCATCTCTTAAGTAAGGTACCGTGGATCCCATACCATCTCAACATAGGGGGAAGGTTTTTATTTCCATTTCTTTCTTCCTCAGAAAAAGAGCTGCAGGTGGAGACCCATCTTGGATTTATGAAAACTCAACAAATTAGTGACAATGGTGACCCCATCCACAGTAATTCTGGCATTAGAGAAAGGGGATTGGCTCTTGGCCCTCGACTTTCAGGACACTTATTTTCATATTGCCATTCACCTGTCACACAGAAGATTCTTGAGTTTCACCCTAGGGCATCAACGTTTCCAATACAGAGTACTACTCTTCGGCCTGTCCACTGCTCCAAGAGTTTTTTTTTCCCAAGATTCTCGCTGTCGTTGCAGTTCACCTCCACAGACAAGGAGTGATGATATTTCTATACATAGGTGACTGTCTGATAAGGGCATCAATGCAGTAAGGAGTGATGAATGCCATGCAGACCACGATTACGCTGTTCACGGACCTCGGATTGCAAATAAATGTACCAAAGTACTCACTGGTTCCTGTTCAACTGTTGGAATTCATAGGACTGTCTCACAGCAATGTTACCCCAACAGCGCTTCCTCACTCTAATCAACCTAATTTCAGTGGTGATGGACAGCCTACAAACATCTGCCAGAACATGTTTACAACTCTTGGGGCACATGTTGGTGACAATGTTTGTTGTAAAAGATGCCAGACTCCACATGAGATGCTTACAGGCCTGGCTTTGAACAGTGTATATTACCCCCCCACACCACACACACACTCTTCCCCTCCCCGCCCCCCTCAACAGACACCTCACAATGCCATGCAGAGTAAAAGACTCACTAACACGGTGGACACAACCATAGAACATCTGCTCAGGCATCCCTTTCCAACAAAAATTTCCACCTATGACCGTCATGAAAGATGTGTCCCTGGTCGGTTGGGCACATCTATGTGACAATACAATCCAAGGCCACTAGTCCCCAGCGGAGTCCAACCTGCACATAAACTTATTGGAGCTAAGGGCAGTCTGAAATGCATGCGAGCACTTTCTCCATTTAATCAAGAACAATTCCATCAAGATCCTTATGGACAATATAGCATGCCTGTCCTACATAAATCGCCACAGGGGAGCACGATCATACCCCCTATGTACAGAGGCAATACGCCGCTGGAATTGGTGTGTCACCAACCACATAGAGATATTGGTTTTCTATCTGCCAAGATGTCAGAATACAACAGTGGCTCAACTAAGCAGGGATTTTTCCACAAACCCACAAGTGGAAGATGGATCCCAGAATTCTAAAAGCCTTATTCAAACTATGGGGGTTCCCCACCATAGATCTCTTTTGCAAAAGGTCAGAACTCCAAGTGCCCACAATATTGGTCCCAGGCCAGATTGGGAAATCACTCACTAGGCGACGCTCTCCTCATAAAATGGCAGGCGCCATTGATGTATGCATTTCTTCTGACCCCATTCCTGAACCGAGGCATCGACAAGATCAGGCAGGATAAATCCAGGATCATTCTCATTGCACCCACATGGCCTAGACAAATGTTCCCATACCGGTGACAGATGGCAGTGATACCATCTCAAACCCTTCCTTTAGTGCCTCACCTTCTGTCACAGAATGTGAGGTGTGTCCATCACCCCAACCTCAGAGTACTCCATCTCAAGGCCTGGTTACTCTATGGCTGATGTGAGTCAAGAAGGACTGTTCTGAGGACGTGGAAGACGTACTACAGAACAGTCTGAGAATAAGCATAAGAAAGACATATATTCATAAGTGGAAATGATTCTGCACTTGGTGCCAGGACAAACAGATCTTTCCACAGTCGGACCCACTACCAAGAATCCTTGACTATATACTGGGGTTTAAAAAATCAGGGCTATCCACAAGCTACATCAGAGTACATTTGGCTGCCATCACCTTCTTCCACAACAAGGTGGACAGAGTCACTATCTTTGCTCACCCGACAATTAAATGCTTTCTTAAAGGCATAGAAAACACTTATCCCACACTAAGGCCTGGTCTACACTACAAGTTTATCTCGAATTTAGCAGCGTTAAACCGAATTAACCCTGCACCCGTCCACACAACGAAGCCCTTTACTTCGATAGAAAGGGCTCTTAATATCGATATCTGTACTCCTCCCCAACGAGGGGAGTAGCGCTGAAATCAGTATTGCCATTTTGAATTAGGGTTAGTGTGGCCGCATTTCGACGGTATTGGTCTCCGGGAGCTATCCCACCATGCAGCATTGTGACCGCTCTGGACAGCAATCTGAACTTGGATGCACTGGCCAGGTGCACAGGAAAAGCCCTGCGAACTTTTGAATTTCATTTCCTGTTTGCTGAGCATGGAGCACTGATCATCACAGGTGACCATGCAGTCCCAGAATCAAAAAAGCGCTCCAGCATGGACCATACGGTAGACAATGAATCTGATCTCTGTATGGGGAGTTGAATCTGTTCTATCAGAACTCCGTTCCAAAAGACAATGCCAAAACATTTGAAAAAATCTGCAAGGCTATGATGGACAGAGGCTGCAACAGGGACTCAGTACAGTGCTGCGTGAAACTTAAGAAACTGAGACAAGCGTACCAGAAAGCCAAAGAATCAAATGGACGGTCATGGAGGGAGGGGTGACTGACAACTGTAGCTATCCCACAGTTCCCACACTCTCTGAAAACCATTTGAATTCTTAGCTGAGCTCCCGAAGCCTGAAGAGTCCAGAACATTGTCGCGAGTGGTTCAGGGTATATATCAGCCCGTCCACCCCACCCCCACCCCACCCCACCCCACCCCCGTGAAAGCAAAGGGAAAAGAATCGTTTGACGGAAATGATGGTTTTCTTCGAGTGATTGCTCATATCCATTCCAGTTAGCTGTACGTGCCGTGCATGCACGCTCGTCGGAAGATTTTTACCCTAGCAACTCCGGTGGGTCGGCAAGTCGCTCCCTGGAGTGGCATTGCCATGGCGCTGGATATATACCCCTGCTGACCCGACCGCTCCTCAGTTCCTTCTTACCACCCGTGTCAGTCGTTGGAACAGTGGAGCGTGGCTTAGCTGTCCTCCGCTTCCCTAGCTTCTCCTTGTTCATTTGATCTCTTGTTGTATATAGTTGACTTAGTCTATAGTGTAATTAGTTTTATAGTTATTGTATATAGTTTAGCGGGGCTTGGGCTTTAGCCCTTCCCCACCCCTGGTGCCGGGGCCCATGCCCGGTTCACCAGCGTTTAAACCGTGCTCGGCCTGTAAAAAGCCGATGCCCACGAGCGATCCCCACGACTCTTGCCTAAAGTGCCTCGGGGAATCGCATATCTCTGACAAGTGCCGCATTTGCAAGGCCTTTAAGCCACGGACTAAAAAGGAGAGGGACTTTCGCTTAAAGACTCTCCTTATGGAGGCAGCCCTTAACCCTCCGTTCTCGGCACCGAGCGCTGACAGCGCTCCTCCGGCACCGGACCGTGCCAGCTCGCCAAGACACCTCGGCACCGGCCTTCTCTGGCACAGGGACCTGGCCAAAGGCCCTCAGCTTCCTCCACACCTTTGGCGCAGACTCATTCGGATCGCCCGGCACCTACTCCTGCTGCAGCACCAACGACTGTGGTACTGTCGACTCCGGTCCCGAGAGGGCCGTCGAGTCTGGTCCTGGAGAGCTCCCTGGTGAGACCTGTGGTCCAGCTGACGGTCCCCTCCACGCCGGAGACATTCTCCTTGGCCAGGGAGCTTATTGCAAAGACTGAGTCTGCCCTGCCTCAATCCCCGGCACCGCCGGTGTGGGTTCTGCATTCTAGAGGCAAGCCTGCCGCTATAAGGCCTTCTTCGCTGGAATCAACGAGCCGGCACCGATCTCGATTCAGGTCCTGGCACCGCTCACGGTCTCATGGACAGTCCCGGTCTCGACGCCGCTCACAGTCCCGGCACCACTCACCGAGGCGGTACTAGTTGTACTCGTGGCACAGGTCCACCTCTCGTCCTGCACGGTACTCTTGGTACCGCTCCGCCTCTAGGCACCGCTCCTGGCACCAAGACTCTCGCAGCCGGTCCCGCCGCCAACGTTCGAGTTTCAGGTCGACCTCCCGGCACCGCGCTGGTTGCAGGTCCCGGTCTCAGTCTCGGCACCGATATGATTCCCAGTACCAATCCCCGGCACCGAGGAGCTCTCCAGCGACGGGAGCAAGGGACTCATACCAGCCTCATTCGGCTCCTCCATGGCCGTCCCGACACCGGTCCGTGTCTTCTCAGGCGGATAGTGCATACGCCCCAGACACCGACGTGCCTGCTGCGTTATTCCATGAGCCCCAGCCTCAAGTTCATGGACCGCAGCAGTGGGGATTCTGGACGCCTTGGGCGTACCATCAGGCCCAAGGCCCTCACCCAGGTCCATCGTGCTCGACTGCCTCAGAACACAGGGTGCCGGAGGCCACGATTACCCATCCTCCTCCTCCTCCTATGGAGGAAGGGTTGACCCAGCTTCAGGACTCTGAGCTCCCTAGGGAGACAGACACGATCCACCAGGCGGAACCCTCATCAGACCCGCTCCTTCCAGGTCTCTCCTCTTCATCCTCCCCGACGAGGCTGTAGCTGGAACCTCATCTGCCAACCCTCCTCTAGTTGACCTCAGGGCCCACCAGGACCTCCTCAGGCGTGTTGCACAGAACATGAACTTGCAGGCCGAGGAGGTCCTGGAGGTACAAGACCCAGTGGTGGACATATTGTCATCAGATGCCCCCACTAGAGTGGCCCTCCCATTCATTAAGACCATACAAGCCAATGCCACTACAATCTGGCAGTCTCCGGCCTCTGTTCCGCCCGCTGCGCGAGGGGTAGAGCGCAAATACATGGTGCCCTCCATGGGTTATGAATATCTGTATGTCCACCCTCCTCCGTGCTCCCTCATCATCCAGTCGGTTAACGAGAGGGAGCACCATGACCAGCAGGCCCCAGCCCCTAAATCAAAGGAAGCAAGACGTATGGACTTGCTAGGGCGAAAAGTCTACTCTGTGGGGGCCCTCCAACTCCGCGTGTCCAATCAGCAAGCCTTCCTTAGCCGCTATAGCTACAACACCTGGGCGGCAGTGGACAAATTTAAGGAGTTGCTTCTGCAGGACGCACGACAGGAGTTCTCAGCGATCCTCGATGAAGGGAAAAAGGTTGTGAGAACTTCCCTCCAGGCTTCCCTGGACGCCGTGGACTCAGCCGCCAGGACTCTGTCCTCTAGCGTGACTATGCACCGTATTTCGTGGCTGCAGGTCTCCGGCCTCCCCTCAGAGCTCCAACACACTATTCAGAACCTTCCATTTGAGGGCCAAGGGCTGTTTTCGGATAAAACTGACCCTAGGCTGCAGAGCCTAAAAGACAACAGGGTCATTATGCACTTGTTAGGGATGCACACGCCGGTAACTCAGCGCAGGCCCTTCCGACCCCAACAGCACCACCCTTACCTCAACCCTGGCAGCGACAACACTTTGCCAGGCGACGAGGCAGAAGTGGTCGCCGAAGGCAATCGAGCAACCAAGGGGGCCAGAACCAGAGCTCCACCAAGGAAACCAACGAAGGTTTCGGCCCGGAAGAACCTGAGGGCGTTGTACCAGTTTCTTGAAAGGATTCGTGCCCTCCTGTTTCCAACCGTCTTTCCTTTTTCCTCCCTGCGTGGTCCCAGCTAACATCAGATCGCTGGGTCTTACGCACATTGGAACTTTGATACCACCTCCAATTTATTCAAACCCCCCCTTCCACCACCCTCCCTCATCCCTCTTCAGGGACCCCTCTCATGAGCAACTCCTCCTACAGGAGGTGCGAACGCTTCTCGCCAAAGGGGCCATAGAGGAGGTACCGGAGCATGAGTGGGGCAAGGGGTTTTATTCCCGCTACTTCCTAATCCCCAAAGTGAAGGGAGGTCTCAGACCTATCCTCGATATGCGGGAACTCAACAGATAGATGATAAAGTTGAAGTTCCGTATGGTATCCTTGGGGACCATTATCCCATCCTTGGATCCTGGAGACTGGTATGCCGCCCTTGACATGCAAGATACCTACTTCCACATAGCCATCTTCCCACCTCACAGGAGGTTCCTCCGGTTCATGGTCAACCGACAACATTTCCAGTTCACGGTCCTCCCATTCGGCCTCTCTACAGCCCCAAGAGTATTCACTAAATGTATGGCTGTAGTCGCCGCCCACCTTCGCTGCAGTCGGATACACGTGTTTCCGTATCTAGACGACTGGCTCATCCTCGGGACCTCTGAGACGTGAGTCCTCAGTCATGTCCGCATTGTCAAGAACCTTTTCCTACCTTTAGGTTTAATGATCAATGTGGAAAAATCGACTCTAATCCCCACTCAGAGGATAGAGTTTATTGGCGCCATCCTAGACTCCACTCTTGCTAAAGCCTGTCTACCACTGTCACGGTTCCAGACTATGGCGGCCATCACCCGGAGGCTGCAAGCGGCGCCGTTGACTGCGGTACGCACTTGCCTCGCTCTCTTGGGCCACATGGCAGCTTGCACGTTCGTAACGAACTATGCAAGACTGCGCTTACGGCCCCTCCAGTCCTGGCTCAACTCACAATACCATCCAGCCAGGGATCCTATGGACATGGTCATCACCATTCCCCCGACCGTCCTAGACTCCTTACAGTGGTGGCTGGATCCATCCATGGCGTATGCGGGGCTCCCGTTCCATCCGCCCCAGCCCTCGGTGTCCCTGACAACGGACGCATCATCCCTGGGTTGGGGGGCTCACCTCAGGCACCTACGCACCCAAGGCCTTTGGTCATCTCACGAGCTGGCCCTCCACATCAACGTCCAGGAGCTGAGAGCGGTCTGCCTCGCTTGTCCGACGTTCCGACAACACGTACAGGGCCATTGTGTGTCAGTATTCACCAACAACACAACGGCCATGCACTATATAAACAAGCAGGGCGGCACGAGATCTTCACCCCTGTGTCAAGAGACCTTACGACTCTGGGACTTCTGCATAGCCCATTCTATACACCTCATCGCGTCCTTTCTCCTGGGAGTTCGGAACACGCTGGCGGATCGCCTTGGCAGATCCTTCCTTTCCCACGAATGGTCCCTTCGCCCAGACGTTGCTCTTTCGCTCTTCTGAAAGTGGGGGTTTCCCCCGATGGACCTCTTTGCGTCTCACGGGAACAGGAAATGCCAGACGTTCTGCTCCTTTCAAGGCCTCTCACCGGGTTCAGTGCTGGACGCCTTCCTTGTACCGTGGACGACGCACCTGCACTACAGCTTTCCATCATTTCCGCTTGTCCACAAGGTCCTCCTGAAAGTACACAGGGACAAAGCTCGCTTGATCATGATAGCTCCAGCGTGGCCTCGGCAGCACTGGTACACCATGTTGCTAGACCTATCCATAGCCGACCCTGTCCCCCTGCCTCTTCATCTGGACCTGATCACCCAGGACCACGGCAAGCTTCGTCACTCGGACCTTCAGTCGCTCCACCTCACAGCATGGCTTCTGCGTGGCTGACCCAGTCCGAGCTGCGTTGCTCTACCCCAGTGCAACAGGTGCTCCTGGGTAGCAGGAAGCCTTCCATTAGAGCGACATATTTGGCCAACTGGAAGTGTTTCGCGTGCTGGTGCATGGAGCGGAACTTCCTTTCCACCGAGGTCTCCATTTCCAACATCTTGGATTACCTCTGGTCCCTCAAACAACAGGGCCTGGCGGTATCATCTCTGAGGGTCCATCTGGCGGTCGTCTCTACCTTCCACCCAGGGGAGGATGGCCACTCGGTGTTCTCTCACCCGATGGTGTCTAGTTCCTTAAGGGCCTGGAGTGCCTCTACCCCCAAGTACGCCGCCCTGCCCCTACATGGGACCTTAACCTGGTTCTTGCCAGACTGTCCCCTCCATTCCAACCATTAGCGACTTGCTCCTTTCCCTACCTCTCTTGGAAAACCGCTTTCCTGGTGGCCATCACATCCACGAGACGGGTCTCAGAGCTTCGGGCCCTCACGGTAGATCCCCCATATACTGTGTTCCACAGGGACAAGGTGCAGTTGCGACCGCATCCGGCCTTTCTCCCCAAAGTGGTATCGACCTTCCATGTTAACCAGGAGATCTTCCTACCTGTCTTCTTCCCCAAACCACATTTGTCTCGCAGAGAGCAGCAGCTACACTCCCTAGACGTCCGTAGAGCGCTCGCTTTTTATATCGAGCGAACTAAGCCATTCCTCAGAACCCCCCAACTCTTTATCACCGTGGCTGAGCGTATCAAGGGACTACCCGTCTTCTCGCAGCGGATTTCCTCCTGGGTAACATCGTGCATCCACGCCTGTTACGACTTGGCTCACGTCCCCTCAGGCCACGTGACTGCACACTCCACTAGGGCTCAGGCCTCATTGGCTGCTTTCCTCGCTCACGTGCCCATTCATGAAATCTGTCGTGCAGCGACTTGGTCCTCGGTCCACACCTTTGCCTCCCACTATGCCCTGGTTCAGCAGTCTAGGGATGACGCAGCCTTCGGCTCCGCCGTGTTACACTCTGCGACATCTCACTCCAACCCCACCACCTAAAGGCTTGAGAATCACCTAACTGGAATGGATATGAGCAATCACTCAAAGAAGAAAAGACGGTTACTCACCTTTGTAACTGTTGTTCTTCGAGATGTGTTGCTCATATCCATTCCAAACCCGCCCTCCTTCTCCACTTTCGGAGTAGCTGGCAAGAAGGAACTGAGGAGCAGTCGGGTTGGCAGGGGTATATATCCGGCGCCACTCCAGGGGGCGACCTGCTGACCCACCAGAGTTGCTAGGGTAAAAATCTTCTGACGAGCATGCACGCACAGCGCACACACCTAATTGGAATGGATATGAGCGATACATCTCGAAGAACAACAGTTACAAAGGTGAGTAACCGTCTCATATCAGTCCTACTGTACCATCTGCCATCCACAAGGCAAGGCAATGGGATGCCGCTGTGTAGCGCTGCAGCACCACGTCTGTCAGCAGCATCCAGTAGACATACGGTGACAGTGAAAAAAGGCTGAATGGGCTTCATGGTTGCCATGCTATAGTGTCTGCCCCGGCAATCCAGGGAATAGGGCGTGAAATGATTGTCTGCTGTTGTTTTCAAGGGAGGATTGACTGACAACATTTACCCATAACCACCCGCGACAATTTTTTGGCCCCATCAGGCATTGGCATCTCAACCCAGAATTCCAATGGGTGGGGGAGACTGTGGGAACTATGGGATAGCTACCCACAATGCAACGCTCCGGAAGTCGACGCTAGCCTCGGTACATGAACACACACTGCCGAATTAATGTGCTTAGTGTGGCCGTGTGCACTCGACTTTATACAGTCTGTTTCCAAAAATAGATTTCTGTAAAATCAGAATAATCCCGTAGTGTAGACATGCCCTAAGAAACCCTACTCCCATGTGGGATCTCAACCTTTTTCTACACGGTCACATGGGAAAACTGTTTGAACTCCTTGCAACTTGCTCTTTGTTGCACTTATCAGTGAAGGTGGCTTTCCTTATTGCCATCAAGCCCGCAAGACGAGTGGGAGAATTTGGTGCCCCAACAGCACACTCACCTTATACTACATTCTTTAGGGATAAAATAATCCTATGTTCGCATCCTAAGTTCATACCCAAGGTTGCCTCTCCTGTTCATCTAAATGAGCCCATTTACTTACCTATATTTTTCCCGAAGCCACATGCTGACGGGAGGGAGGCCTCACTCCAAACGTTCGATGTTCACAGAGCGTTAGCTTTCTATATAGAACAAAAACATGCAGAAAATCATCTTGACTATTCGTTTCCATAACAGAACGCTGAAAGGGCCAAACAATATCAAAACAGAGTATTCAAATGGATATCTGGGTGTATCCATTTGTGCTACTAAAACAACAATCTGCAATCCCCACCGGGAATTTGCATGCACTCCGCCAGAGCATTATCAACAACTGTGGCCTATCACTGACATTTGCAAAGCAGCTACCTGGGCATCAGCCCATACTTTCACTAAACGCTATGCTTTGAAACAACAATCAGCAGCAGATGTTCAGTGTTATCCACCATCAATAAACCAACTCCAAAGCCCCTTCCCTCCACTGAGGGGCACTGCTCTACAGTCACCTAAAGTGGAGCACCCACAGGGACACTTTTATTTGAAGAAGAGAAGGTTACTCACCTTGTGCAGAAACTGAGGTTCTTTGAGATGGGTGCTTCACTAACATCCCTCCCTCCCCTCTACTTTGGAGTTTCACACCACTTCTCTTGGGTAGAGAAGGAACTGGGGGACAGATGGCTGTGCACTGCTATATGACCGCTCAGAGCAGTGTGAGACGGCTACAGCGTGTGCATATCATGGGAGACTACGACAGGCTGGGGAAGGTGCATAAGGAAATGGAGGGTCAGGTGATCTTCAGTGGGATTCTGCCTGTCTCCAGAGGAGGAGAATGAAGGTGAGATAAGATTATGATGTCTCAGGCAGTGGTGCAATAAGGAGAGCTTTAGGATGTTTGACCACTGGGAGGCATTCATGGACAGAGGACAGTTCTCATGGGACGGACACCATCTGAGTAGGGAATGAAATAGACTTCTGGGATAGAGATTGGCATAAATCAGTAAGCGCTTTAAACTAGGAACTTGGGGCAGATGGTTGGGAGATTCTCATGAGATCTCCACACCTGATTTTAACCTTGAGAGAGTGGAAAATCAAGTATGAAATGATACAGCAATGGAGAAGGGAACAGCAGTGGGTAGAAGAATGAACATTTAAAAGGAAGTATAATGCTGATATAGTGAGATAGGTGATACTGGCAGTAGAATGACAGCACTTAATCGGGTGAGGAATGTTGGTGAAGCCAGGCAGCAATAATTGAGATGTTTGTAGACCAATGCAAGGAGCCTGGGTAGCAAAATGAAGGAACTAAAACTACTGGTGCAGAAACTGAAACCAGATATTGTAGCAATAACAGAAACATGGTGGAATAGTAGCTATGACTGGATTACAGGTATTGAAAGATATGCTGTTCAGGAAAGACAGAAATAAAGGCAAAGATGGTGGAGTAACATTGTATATTAATGATGAGGTAGATTGTAAAGAAATTAGAAATGATGGAATGGGTAAGAGTCTATTTTTGGGCCAAAATCACATTAGGGAAGAAAGCTACTGAAGGTTCCCCAATATAGTGCTTAGGGTGTGCTACCGATCACCAGGATCCGATTTGGATATGGATAGAGACCTCTTTAATGTTTTTAATGAAATAAATACTACTGGGAATTGTGTTGTTATGGGATACTTTAACTTCCAGATATAGATTGGAGGATAAGTGCTAATAATAATAATAATAGTAGGGCCCAAATTTTCTTGCCTGTGATAGCTGACAGATTTCTTCACCAGGTAGTTGCTGAACCAACAAGGCGTGATGCTATTTTAGATTTCATATTGGTGAGTAGTGAGGACCTCATAGAAGAACTGGTTTTAGAAGGACAGCCGTGGTTTGAGGGATCATGAGCTAATTCAGTTTAAACTAAATAGAAGGATAAACAAAAATAGATCTGCAACAAGAGTCCTTGATTTCAAAAGAGCTCACTTTAAAAAATTAAGGGATTTAGTTAAGGAAGTTGATTGGACTGAAGAACTCAAGGGTCTGCATGTGGAGGAGGCTTAGAATTACTTTGTCAAAGTTGCAGAAGCTATTTGAAGCCTACATCCCAAGCAAGGGGAAAAATTTAATAAGGAAGGGTTGCAGACCAAGATAGATGAGCAAGGATCTCAAACAGATGATTAACCTCTTTGAGGTTAGAATGTGTAGGGATCAAGTGGGAACTGCCAAAAGCCAAGTAGAGTTGGACCTTGCAAAGGGAATTAAAACCAATTGTAAAAGGTTCTATAGCTCTACAATAAGAAAAACAAACAAGGAAAGAAGTGGGACTGCTAAATGCTGTGGTAGATGGGGTAGAGATTAAAGATTGTCTAGGCATGGCCTGATATCTAAACAATTACTTTACCTCAGTTTTTAATGAGTCTAATGAAGAGCTTAGGAGTAGTGGAAGGGTGGCTAATGGCAACAAGGATACAGAGGTAGAAATTAACCACATCTGAGGTGGAAGTCTAATTCAGACATCTTAATGGGACTAAATCGGGAGTGGAGGGAGGCAGATAATCTCCATCCAAGAATATTAAAGGAAATGGCACATGAAATTGCAAATCCAGTAACAAGATTTTAATGAATCTGTAAACTTGGGGGTTGTGCCCTATGACTGAAGAATTGCTAATATTGTTCATCTTTTTTAGAAAAAGGTGGTCCAGGAAACTACAGGCCTGTTAGTTTTACCTCAATTGTATGAAAGGACTTGGAACAAATTTTGATAGAGAAAGCTGTTAAGACATAGAAGTAAATAGTAACTGGGATAAAATACAACATGATTTTACAAAAAGCAAATCATGATAGACTAATATGATCTCCTCCTTTGAGAAGATAACTGATTTTTTATTTTATTATTATTATTATTATTATTATTATTATTATTTAGACTAAGGAAAGACCGTAGATCTAATCTACCTTGATTTCAGTATGGTATTGGAGAAGATGGGGATTAATCTGAGAATTGAAAGGTGGATAAGGATCTGGTTAAAGGACAGACTACAGTGGGTCATACTGAAAGGTGAACTGTCAGACTGGAGGGAGATTACTAGAGGAGTTCCTCAGGGATTGATCTTGGGACCAATTTTTTTTAAGATTTGTATTACTAACCTTGGTACAATAAGTGTGTGTGAATAAAATTTATGGATGACACAAAGTTGGGAGGTATTGCCAATACAGAGGAGGACCGGATTATCATACAAGATGATCTGGATGATTTTGTAAACTGGAGTAATAAAAATGGGATGAAAGTTAGTAGTGCAAAGTTCAAGGTCATGCATTTTGGGGACTAACAACAAGAATTTTTGCTATAAAATGGGGATTTAACAGTTGGAAGCCACAGGGGAAGAAAGATCTGGGTGTAATTGTCATCCTGTGATAGACTATGTGCCATCAATGTGATGTGGCTGTGAAAAAGTCTAATGCAGTCCTAGGTTGCATCATGTGAGGTATTTCCAGTAGAGACAGGGAAGTGTTAGTACCATTAGACAAGGCACTGATGAGACCACATCTGGAATACTATGTGCAATTCTGCTCTCCCCATTTAAGAAAGATGAATTCAAACTGGAACAGGTGCAGAGAAGGGCTATTAGGATGATCTGAGGAACGGAAAGCCTACCTTCTGACGGAAGACTCAGAGGTTGGCTTGTTTAACCTAACCAAAAGTTGGCTGAGCAGAACTACAGTTGCTCTCTATAAATACATCAGAGGGATAAATACCAGGGAGGGAGAGGAGTTATTTAAATTAAGCACCAGTGTGGACATAAGAACAAATGGCTATAAACTGGCCATCAACATGTTTAGGTTTGAAAATAGGCAAAGGTTTCTAACCATCAGAGGAGTGAAGTTCTGGAACAGATTTTCAAAGGGAGCAATGGAGGGGAAAAAACCTAACTGGCTTGCAGACTGAGCTTGATATGTTTATGGAGGAGATAGTATGATGGGACTGCCTACAATTGCATGTGGCCCATCAGCAACTACCAGTAGCAAAAATCCTCAGAGCCCTCCCCATCTAGTGTCTCTTCTCCAGCTGCTGAGTTACTGCACAGAATTCTTTCCCAGGTATCTGCCTGGTGGGTCTTGCCCACATGCTCACGGTCTAACTGATCAGCATATTTGGGGACAGGAAGGAATTTTCCCCAGAGTCAGACTGACAGAGACCCCAGGAGGTTTTTGCCTTCCTCTGCAGCAAGGGTCATGGGTCACTTGCAGGTTTAAACTAGTGTAAATGGTTAATCCTTGTAACTTGAATTCTTTAAACCATGATTTGAAGACTTCAATAACTCAGCCAGAGGTTAGGGGACTATTACACAACTGGGTAGGCATCAGAGAGGTAGCTGTGTTTAGTCTGTATCCACAAAAACAACAAGGAGTCCAGTGGCATCTTAAAGACTAGCAGATTTATTTAGGCATAAGCATTTGTGGGTAAAAAACCCACTTCTTCAGATGTATGGAGTGAAAATTACAGATGCAGGCATAAATATACTGATACGTGAAGAGAAGAGAGTTACCTTTCCAGTGGAGAACCAATGCTGACAGGGCCAATTCAGTCAGGGTGGATGTGGTCCACCCCCAAGAGCTGATGAGGCAGTGTCAATATGAAGAGAGGGAAAATTGCTTTTGTGTGAGCCAGCCACTCCCAGTCCCTATTCAAGACCAAATTAATGGTGTTAAATTTGCAAATGAATTGTAGCTCTGCAGTTTCTCTTTACAGTCTGTGTTTGATGTTTTTTTATTGAAGTATGGCTACTTTTAAATCTATTACAGAATGTCCAGGGAGATTGAAGTGTTCTCTTACTGGCTTTTGTATGTTACCATTCCTGATGTAGAGACTATCCAGTTTGGCCAATGTACATGGAGAGGGGCATTTATGGCACATGATGGCATATATCATATTAGTAGATGTGCAGGTGAATGAGCCCCTGACGATGTTGTGGATCATGTTGGGTCCTCTGATGGTGTCGCTAGAGTGGGTATGGGGATAGAGTAGGCAACGGGGCTCATTACAGGGATTGGTTCCTGAGTTAGTGCTTCTGTAGTGTGGTGTGTAGTTGCTGGTGAGTATTTGCTTCAGGTTGGGGGGCTGTCTGTAAGCGAAGACTGCCTGCCTCCCAAGGTCTGTGAGAGTGAGGGATTGTTTTCCAGGATAGGTTGTAGGTTGTTCATGAAGTGCTGGAGAGGTTTTAGCTGCGGGCTGTATGTGATGGCCAGTGGCATTCTGTTGTTTTTCCTTGTTGGTCCTGTCCTGTAGTTGGTGACTTCTGGGTACCCCTCTTGCTCTGTCAATCTGTTTCCTCACTTCCCCAGGTGGGTATTGTAGTTTTAAGTGGGTAACTGAGGTTCTATGGTCTGCAATGTACAGGAGGTCAGACTAGATGATCATGGTGGTCCCTTCTGACCTTAGTCTTAATGTAGTCTCTATATGCTCCCTTTTTTGTTTCTCATGATTTGTGCAGTAATCTCTCTGTTTTGTGTACTGTTAGTAAATGCTATAAATAGAATTTTCTTCAAAAAGTCATATTAATGGGAATATCGTCCAAATCACCTTCTTGTAGCACGTTACCCAAGAAGGAATCTGTGTAGTATAATAGGACCTGCTCTGCCTTACTTCAGCTATGCAGACAGGAGAGTGTTTGTTTGACTTTAGCATTTTGAAACCATTGTCTCATCTCATGGACCCAAGGAGATTGAACACCAGGAGTGCAAAATGATGTGTCCCATACAATGGAACATAAGTATTAGCACACAAACACAAAACCTTTAAAGATTAGATGTGTTTAAAAGATCTGCTGTATTCAATCAGAAGTTATTGGGCTAGATGTAGGAATCCTTGGATGAAATTCTGTAACGTGTTATGCAGCAGGTCAGAGTAAATGACCAATAATGGTCATGGTCCCTTTTCACCTTAAAATGTGTTAATCTTTTTTAATAGGAAGCACTGTATAGTTGGTTTTGTTTTTGTTTGTAATCATCAGCACTTTGCCAAAGAGAATTGGTCTGCTTGGGGCAGTTTTAAAATAGCATTTTAAAATAGGCTAAAGGTGTGTTAGATAGCTTTTCTGAAGTGAAGCAATGCATGTTAGTTGTCAGATTTTGAAGACGTTTGTCAGTAATGGTGGGAAATATCAATGATAAACATGGTTCTGTTTAGGACCAGGGAAATCTATGAAGTCTGTAAATTATTTTTCTCTGATGCCAAACCAGTTGAGAAGCAACAAAATCTGACAAAAGGCCAGAGTACGGAGGAATGATTGTGGTTTGCATCTATTATTAGGGCTTATTTTGCACCTGAGGAAAATTCAGCATTTAAATTGAGTTTGCTTTCAAATTCAGATTGTTAATTAAGCAAGTATTTTGGAAAAGAATGTAATGCATAGGCCAAATGATTGATGCCTGTGCTGCAAGAAGCAGAAGACTTGTTCCTTTATAAAATGCTCTAGAAAATATTTGGTTTTCTTTTGTCCATGATACTGCTTGATATAAGTAAAGGTATAAGCAGTTACCTGTGTCACATCTCAGCTTACCTTGATTTTATGTCTTTCCAGCAGATTGCCAAATTGAGGCAGCAGCTCCAACGCAGCAAACAAAGCAGTCGTCATAGTAAAGAAAAAGAACGTCAGTCACCGCTCCATGGAAACCATATAGCAATCAGTCAGACTCAGGTAAGCAGTTCACTGCTAGTATGAACAACCTTTTTTTTATTTTATTTTAAACAGAATTAAGTGATATAGCCTTCTGTTTCTTTCAGTTTCGCCTTTGATTCCCTCCCTGTGTTTTAAGTGATGTTGAAATGCGTAACACAGATTGATGTCATGGGTGCTACTGGGATTTTATCCCAAAGTCACAATCATATAATAAAAAAGAGAACTGTGCCAAGAAAGCAACTTATGCCTCCTGTAAATGTTGAAAGATACCCTTTAAAAACTCTTCTTAAAAATACTCCTGCAGTCAGACATAGCATCAGCAAAAGGCTTCAGTGGGTGAGCTGAGACTACTTGTTATCTCCTTATGTCCATCTGACCACTGCCAGTTAATATCTTGGGAACACTGGCAGTCTCTCACCTCCAAGGAATGCCATTTCCATCAGTGCAGCAGCTGGGTTCTGGGAGAGCAAGCTGGTCTTACCTACCTTTTGTTCTTTGCTCCATTGGATCACTGTCACTGAGATGTTTGGGATCTCTGGGTCCAGAGGCAGTCTACTTCCACATACCTCCATACTTTGAGGATGTTAAAAGATCCCCAGAAGCTTACTCATCGCCATGGCCTGCTGCAGCATTAGCAAGGACGCATCTTTACAGCAACAGAGAAGGTTAAGGGTGACTTGGTCGCAACTAGTAAGTAGCTATATGTGGAACAAAATTTGATAAGAGGGTTTTCAATCTCGCAAATGAAGGTGTAACAAGATTCAGTGACTGGAAGTTGAAGCTAGACAAATTCAGACTGGGAAATAAGGCAGAGGGTTTTTTTTAACAGTATGGATAATTAACCATTGGAACAACTTACCAAGAGTTGTGGTGGATTCTCCATCACTGGCAATTTTTAAATTTAGATTGGATGTTTTTCGGCAAGTTGCACTCTAGTGCAAACAAGATTAATTCAAGGAAGTGCTGTAGCCTGTGTTATGCAGACGATCAGATTAGATCACAGTGGTTCCTTCTGGCCTTATAGTTAGAGTCCTGCATAAATCACAGTTTTTATTTTTAGAAAATTCACTACAGTGTAAATGGTAAAGTATTTGATTTCATGGAGATTGTAGGAAATGAATTTTACAACTAAATTTTAGTCAATTTGGAGGATGGAATGACCTTTTGAAGTAACACTAGTGAGTTTAAAAGATGGAATGAAACTGACTAGCATTACTTATAAGTTACCGACTACTAGCTGCATTTGTTCTCACCATTACTAAGTGCCCCTTTCCAATCCTCCTATCCTCTTGACCTTTGCTGCATGTCTTCTCCCCTCACACCCTTTGCTCTTCTATATTCCTTCCCCTTAGACAAGCATCTAAATTCTGCTCATCCCATAAAAAGTAAGTACAGGCAGTTTGTTTTTCAGTGTAAAAAATTTTCTTTTTTCTTTGTGTTAATCCCATCAAATGGGATCTGCTGTACAAGTCCTCTCCCTCCATAGTGCTATGCTCAGTGCCATATTCTCTATCATACCACATACTAACATGTCTTCCTTTATAACATCCCACCACTTCTTGCTCAACCTTTCTGTCTTTTTCCTTCTGTCTTGATCTGGTGGACTGTCTTACCACATAGTAGTTAGAACTGCGCTTTACATGACCAAAACATCTGAGCCTGTACTCCCTCATTTTATTTTCATTTATGAATGTTACATTGAGCATGTACCTGTCTGTTATATTATTTGTTGAATAGTATGAATGTCACATTGCTTTAACGTACCACATTCTTTATGTGGTTTTTCTTGCTTATCCCAGTCATCCATCTCAACATTTGCATTTTTGTGGAACAGATCATTTGTTCATGTTTCTTCTTTGTTATTCAATACTCTACACTATAAATTAAAACTGGACAAACTGCTGGTTATAGACTTTCCCCTTTAATCTTATTGGTATCTTCCTATCACATACTAAACCACTTATCTCTCTCCATTTGAGGTAGGCATTTATTATCCTAGCTCTAATTTTGTCCTTCATTTCCCCTGATTCAGGAACCCAGATACCTGAAACTGTGTTTTTGGTATTCTCTGCCCATTTAGTTTCAAGAATAATTTTTTAGTGTTCACATTATTAAAATTACATACTATGTACTGTTTTTCCTCTGCTTATTTTGAGCACATCTCTCCAACACATCTCTCCATTTATCAGGATTTATCAGTGTACATGCATCCAACAAAGTGGGTATTCACCCACGTAAGCTCATGCTCTAAAACGTCTGTTAGTCTATAAGGTGCCACAGGTTTCTTTGCTGCTTTTACAGATCCAGACTAACACGGCTATCCCTCTGATACTTAGTGTACAAAATAACCATTTTAAAAAAAAGTCAGTTGATAGTCAAGTTCTTGCTTGGACTAGAAATGTATTCATTTTTTGTCATCCCCTTTCTCCTTCCCACTGTTTGTGTCCTCACTTGTTATGGTATGTCCAGATTTAGATTGACAAGATGGATGAGCTAAAATACTTTATTGGACCAACTGCTGTTGATGAATGAGACAACCTTTTGAGCATACACAACTTTTTCTTCAGGTCTGGGTTCGGTGTAAACTCGAAAACTTGTCTTTCACAACAGAAATTGGTCCAATAAAAGATATCGCTTCACCTTCCTTGTCTCTCTAATACAGGGGTTCTCAAACTGGGGGTCAGGACCACTCAGGGGATCGCGAGGTTATTATGTGGGGAGTCGCCAGCTATCGACCTTTACACCAAACCCCACTTTGCCTCCAGCATTTATAATGGTATTAAATTAAAAAAGTGTTTTTAATTTATATGAGGGGGTCGCACTCAGAGGCTTGCTCTGTGAAAGGGGTCACCAGTACAAAAGTTTGAGAACCACTGCTCTAATATCCTGAATCCAACATGGCTTCAACATCACTGCAAACAAATTTAGGCTGGAAGCTCTTTCAGAACAGGGACTATTTCTTTCTTGTCTGTAAAATGTCCTACACAATTATAGTGTTGTATAAATAAATGTTTCTCTTTCCTTGTTCCTTAATACTTGTGAAATGTACATGGAATCAAGATCTTGGTTATTTAGTATATCTGTTCTTTAGAGTGTCTCAAGAAATCGTAAGTGTGAGTTTAATATGTCCTTTCCAAAGCCATCAATAGTGATGGCACAAACACGCATTATCGTGAAGAGCATAAAGCAAAAACTAACGAACTTCTAAACAGCATTTTCAATGCTAATATTCTTAGTGTTGCCAAAAGAAACTGGAGCTTGATGGGAAAGCGAACAAAAGAAATACAAGCATAATTCTTAATTAAAAAAAAAAAACAAAAAACAAACCAAACATAATCTCAAATGTAACTTTAATCTTACAATTATAAATTAATGTTTCCGTAGCCATACTAACTCTTCCATCTTGTCTTCATGAATTGCAAGTCTTCTGTGAGATATGTAGTAATAAAGTGCTATAAGAGCATAGAAAAGGGTGCAGTAAAAGCATAAAACAATACACAGTTGTCATGGCACAATTCCCCACTCTGAACCTTAGCGTCCACAAGATGGAGTACCAGCATGAATTCCTCTAAGCTCAATTACCAGCTTAGTACTTGTAGTGCTGCCACCAACCAGGAATTCCAGTGCCTGGTACACTCTGGTCCCCCCAAAACCTTGCCCGGGGACCCCCAAGACCCAGTCCCTCTGGATCTTAATACAAGGAAAGTAAACCCTTTCCCTCACTGTTGCCTCTCCCAGGCTTCCCCTCCTTGGGTTACCCTGGAAGATCACTGTGATTCAAACTCCTTGAATCTTAAAACAGAGAGGACAATGCACCTTCCCCCCTCCTTCTCTCTTCCCCTCCCAGATTCTCCCTGAGAGACAGTAATCCTGGCACAGAGAGAAATCAGTCTCTCTCTCCCTCTTCCCTCCTTTCTCCCCACCAATTCCCTGGTGAATCCAGACCCAGTCCCCTGGGGTCTCACCAGAATAAAAAAACAATTAGGTTCTTAAACAAGAAAAGCTTTTAATTAAAGAAAGAAAAAACAGTAAAAATTATCTTTGTAAATTTAAAAAAAAATGGAATAGGTACAGGGTCTTTCAGCTATAGACACTGGTAACACCCTGCCAGCCTAAGTATACAAGTATAAATTAAAATCTTTTCAGCCAAATACACATTTGAACTCCTTCCAGCCAAATACACATTTGCAAATAAAGAAAACAACCATAAGCCTAACTCGCTTTATCTACCTAGTACTCACTAGTCTGAACTTATAAGAGCCTCTATTGGAGAGATTGGAGAGAAACCTGGTTGCACGTCTGATCCCTCCGAGCCCCCAGAGTGAACAACCAAAACTAACAGCACAGCACAAAAACTTCCCTCCCTCAAGATTTGAAAGTATCCTGTCCTCTGATTGGTCCTCTGGTCAGGTGACAGCCAGGCTCACTGTTCTTGTTAACCCTTTCCAGGCAAAGAGATATGAAGCACTTCTGTTCTATTAACTCTTACTTATCTGTTTATGACAACAGTGCAATTTAGTCTGAACTGTAGAAGTATAAATAGTTTTGTTCCTGTTCATTATGTTATTTGCTCAACACTGTGAATGTCACATTGCTCAGTATTCACTGATCACATAATGAAAGAACCTAATGTTATGGTAACATTAATTTCCAGCCTTTAATTCACTTGTTTAAATCAAGAAGTTTAATATGGTTTTGAGGAAAGGCATACCTGTATTTATTTAAATGCCTGATCTTCAAATGACTAAGTGGATTCTCCTCTGATTTTTGAGGTAAAAGCAATATCTGGAACAAACATGGGACAAGGGTGTAGTTCTGAAAATAAAGGTTTAGAATGAAAGTTTCATTTTACCTTTACCATAAACCAGTCAAAAAAGGGGGGGAAAAACCCCTGCATAAAGAGATGGTTAATGTTCCATGGCTAGGCACTCAAATGTCAGGAAATGCCAGTTAAACATGAGCATACATTTGGGCCAGTATACAAAATAAACCAGCAGCATTTCTAGAGTAAGCATATACATGATATGGGGAAATTACAAAGAAGTGGTCTGACTGGATTTGTTTTTTTTCTTTACATTTTTCTTTTTACTACTTCTACCTATTTGAAGGCTTTATGTTTGTCAGAGGTTTTTCTCCCTTTGCATTCTGCATGCCACACCTTTGCATTCCCTAGAAATTATACAAGCCAAGTATTAAAAAGCACTGCAGTAAAATATTTCGTATAAAATTCTGTTCACTTTACAAGAAAAAATAGTGAATGACATTAAATGTATGTGAGCTTTAATTTCTGTCTTTCTAGTTTCTCAATGGTAAGTACATTTTTTAATATTCAGTTCACAAATTAAAGATGAAAATGAGCTTCTCTAGCTTTTAAAATGAGTGCATGATTCTTTAATTCTCTGTCTATAGATTTTTTAAAATATGATATGACCTCACTAATACTGACCCAATGTTTCATCTCCCCAAACTCTCCAGTTTTAAAGCCTATATAATATTTTATCTCGTTGACCTTGTAGGCTTCTATCTCAAGATCAGTCCCTATGCCACTGTCAAATATTTCAGTGCCAAAATCAACTGTTTCACGTGTGCCGTGCAATGTAGAAGGAATAAGCCCTGAATTAGAAAAAGTATTCATTAAAGAAACCAGTGGAAAAGAAGAAGTATCCAAGGTAAAGTTTAAGTTTTTGGGGTGTTTTTACATTTTTTACGGTCAGAATTTAGTAACATGTTGTGAGAACCTTCAAAATGACTGAAACAACATAGCTTTATATCTAGGATTGGCTTGAAAATTTTCCGTTAACTTTTTCTATGGAAAAATTGAGGCTTTGGCTAAATAGTTTTTTTTGTGAAAAATATCTGCTTTCCACAGAACACTTCAGTTTCATCAAAACCTCACATATTTCACCTAAAACCTAAATATTTCCATTTCATGCGGCAAAACTTAGTACGGTAATAGCTTGTGTTATCTGGCACTTTACCAACCTGAAAACTCTAGAAACTGGCATTTCAGGGCGCCAGATCCGGGCGGCATCACCTTGGGTGGTTCCCTGAAAGCGGTGACATGTCCCTGCTGCTCCTAAGCAGAGGAACAGCCACAGGAGCTCCATGCGCTGACCCTGCCCCACTCCAAGCACTGGCCCCGCAGCTCCCATTGGCTGGGGACTGCGCCTGTGGGCAGAGGCAGCACCCAGAGCCACCTGGCTGCGTCTCCGCTTAGGAGCAGTAGGGACATGTCACCGCTTGCAGGGAAGCGCCCGAGGTGACTGCTACCTGGATCCGGCACCATGAAACCCCTCCCACAACCCCACCTCCTGCCCCGAGCCCCCTACTGCCCCCAAACTCCCTCCCAGAGCCTGCACCCCTTCCTGAGCCCCCTCCCACCGCAAACTCCCTCCCTCTTAGTTAACTGGAATTTTTGACTTACTGGCAACTCTCATTCCCCCAATGTGCCAGATAACAAAGCTTTTACTGTATCTGCTTTTACAAAAGGTCATACAGTGGCTTTATGTACATGAGTTTTGAGGTGCCAAAACTTGGTATTTATGGTCCTTCATTGTGGTGATAAACACAAAAAGTAGTAAAGTAATCCTACCTTCTCCAGAGGCTTATTCAAGGCTGTTCATATATTTTGCATTAAATCTGGTCTTCCAAATGGTCTTGCATTTTCTATTTAGAAGTGGCCAATATTTTGACAATATTAAAAAAAAAATACCAAAAATAATACACATATTGTCTTTGTGTTATCTCCTAGAGTGTATATTACTGTGCCACTGCTGCTGGTTAGAGTTGTGATCTGTTAAAGTCAGAGGTCATTATCAATTTGTCTGATAAATACATTATTCTTGGACTCTAACATATTCTTATTGTACATGTTGGGCTTTAAGCTGTAAGTTGCTTGAATGCTCTGCCTCTGATCCAGCGAAGCAGTTAAGCACATAAATGTTTGCTGGATTGGGGCCAGAGAACTTAGCAGTGACCCTATCTTCCAAAGGCCTTGCCGGATCTAGGGTTTTTTTGTGTTCTAAGAATCATAAGTTGGAAATATGATCTTAAGTCTAGTACAGCCTTTTGCCAGTGGAGATTTGTTTAGTATTGCACAAGACACTTCCTTGTGCTTTGTAAAGTCTAATTTAAAATGTTCGAAGAGAAGGAACCTCCATCACTTTCATGCATATATTATTCCACAGCTTAATAAATCTCACTGTTGGGAAGTTTTTACTAATATAAATACTTAAAATGAAGAGAAAAATATAAATTATCCTATTTCTTCTCATTTTATCTCTTTATATTAACTTAAATAACTCTTCTCCCTCTTCATTTATGAACTTCAAAGTAATAATTTAAAATAATAGCCTTTACTGCCTTTGGGAGAAGTTGGTCTACTGGCTTATTTTGCTACTATAAGAAACTAGGTGGACAAATATTTCTAGAATATGCACTGTCCAATATAGTTATCTAGTCAAGTAATGCATATTTAACTCTTAATATTTGCTTGTATGTCAAGCCCTCCATATCCCTGATACATTTTGTTGCTGTACTGTGAACCTCTTCCAATTTCAATGTCTTTTTCTTGTAATGAAAGTACTAAAACTGAACAGAATATTGTAAGTGCAGTTGCACCAGAGCCATACTGAGGGTGATTATTATTTTCTTGCTCCACTGCCTCTATATTTGCTGCTCAGAATTGCATTGTTCCTTTGGTCTGCAATAATGCATTGCAATTTCATCGTGGTTTTTCATTATCATTCCTAAGTTTATATGAGCATTACTGCTTTCAAGAATTCTCTCTCCTGTTGAATAACTATATTTTGGTTTATTTTTCCTTAAATGTTATAAAATGCATTTTATTTTTTGCTGTTTCTGATTTTTTTTATATATCCTCTTATATTTTGTCATTTTTCCCATCTCTTCCCAATTTATCTGTGAATTTTGTCAACGAGCTCTTTATTCTGTTTTTTTTTTTTTTTAGATCAATAAACTTTAAATAAGACTGGATACAATGTAGGACCAAATTTAAGCCCTAGGGTACATGGGTGCAGCTCCATTGACTTCAGCTGAATTACCCTTACATCAGAGCTGAAATTTAATCCGCAGATTCAGTTGGTAATCTATTAAACTTCTTCCCCAATTTGATACTTATCATTATATTCTGTTTACAGTCTTTCAGAAAGCCTTTTCTATCCACATAAATCTTCACATGAATCAGTTTGAATTAATTAAGACTTGTGTTTGTGGAACACGCTTTATACTAGCACACAAATAAATTGTTTCCTGCTTTCCTTGTGCTAACTTAATTTTGTAAGCATATTTTTTTAAATGAATATTTACATTAGTTTGCAAGATATATTCCGTTTCACCCCATGCTGCTTATTGCTTTTGAGTCTCTAGAACAGGGCTCGGCAAGCACCCTGGCGGGCCGAGCCAGTTTGTTTACCTGCCGCATCAACAGGTTTGGCCAACCACGGCTCCCACTGGCCTTTTTCTCTTGTTAAAAACAGTTAAATATTAGCCATTTCTGAGTCCTTGTTAATATTATCCTATCCTTATTTATTAATGGACTTAATTTCTTTCTACTTCTGCTTCCTTTCTTAATGCACATATGAAAGCCCTCTATATTCTTCTTAGCTGCTGTTGGTTCTCCTCCCCTGCCCCCTTTTGGCTAGCACTAACCCATTCTCCTTTTTGCTGTCTGTTTTGCCAGGAAGCCTTAGCTGTATTCAGAATGCTGCCCCTGGAATTGTGCTACCCAAAGCAAGTGCTTGCTTTGCCTAGAGCCGGTCCTGCTTCCTGAAGCCATGTGTATGGATTTGGAGGCTGGATTTTGTCATCGTAGTCTGCAGTAGATATACAATATAATGTGTTTGTGGTGGCTGGAGTGGAGTATTGAATTTATTTAGATGGAAAACATGATCAACCTCTCATGTTTGATGTATGGAAAATCATGGGTGTCCAGTTACAGGGCATTTTTCTACTTGTTCAACCAATAGACAAATGCCCAGCAGCTGGACATTGTTTTTCTGTACATTACATATAAATGAACATATCTGATCTGAAACCTTTATATGAAAGTTTTTAAAATTAGAACATTTTAGCTGTATAAAGATGTGACACTATTTGTTTAAAAAAAAAAAAAGCCATCCTAGAAAAGATGGACTTTTAAATGTTCACTTTACCCATGTATTTTGTTTAAATTTCTAATACTTGTGTAACAAGAGAGTAAACTATTTTGTGTGTGTCCTTCTGTCCAAGGAGTCAATCTTGTATTAAGATATGACTGTTTGCTAAACTCCATAAGTGTGAAAGATCCTTGCAGTATCCCTATATCTCCTGTTTGAATATTCACTGGGTTTCATTTATTCTTATTCCAAGGGACTCTTGGAATGCATTGTAGATTTTTGCTTTCACTGGTCTTAACTATGTCTGCTTCTACTACAGTGTTGCTCAGGTTCACTGCTATTATAAGGGCAAAGGCAATTTGTATCTTACCTCTGCCTTCTTTATGTTCCAGCCGGGATGGTGGTTTTAAATAGAAAACGTTCTAACTTTGAGAAAGGAATATTTATTTCCTAAACAGCTATAAGATATGTGGAAATTAGATCTCTTGTGCCTATTATGTGTATACTGCATCTCAATAACGTTACCAGTGGTCAGATTGTAAGTGGCTTCTTTCTTAAAGAATTAAGACTGCCACTGAGTGTAGTTTATTGGTGAATTTTAATAGAGTACCTTGAGAAGGGTATGCTGCTGTCAGATTGGCCATGTCTTTATCTCTGCTTAAGGGACTTTTTACAAGAAAGAGAGGGAGACAAATAGCTGTCATTGTCTGGGTTCAGTTAGCATTCTGTCAGTATGCAAAAGACTAACACACATGACTTGATTCTCTTACCAAAAACACTCTCAATACAAAAATGTTCATGTAATTTTCCATGAATTTATCATTATAAGAAGTAAAAGCAGCTGTTGTGAATTATTTCATTTCTTCAGTTTAAAATTGTGAAGACCTCAATTTTTAACATACTCCATAAACTATAGGTATGGCTCATGGAAAGTAATTTTGAAACACTGATATAAGTTGTTAAAAGCTGTTCAGGCTATTTAAAATATTTTGATTTTTATTTGCTGGAATTTAAAAACTTTGCACAAAAAGCAACATTAAAGTGAAAGTTTACAGTTTAGTATTTTTACAGGGTTTTTAAAATTGCATTCCTCAGTACAGTAAAGAGGCTTGGATTTTATATGAAGGGGAAGTAGAATTCTGCAGAAAAAAAGTAGTCTCTGAAATATCTGTGGGCATTTTCTAAGTAGTGAACACCATTTAAGGTACATAGAATAGTGTCTGTCTAAGAATGAAAACTTTTATTTTCCATAATCTTAGCTTCATAGCAAGGTGAAATATTTTGTATGTGATATACTTCCTGACTGCACAGTGGCATTTTTGCCCCTCAAAATTGAAGTATTTAAAACTACTGACTTATTAAGATATTCCTGTTTGAGGTACGATTTTTTTTTCCTTTTTTACATACTTGTTAATCTTCTTTATAGTGAAATCTAATTCCTGATTAGTGATTAATGTTCATCTTCAGAGGAGTAAGATAAAATGATATTTTCTCGATAATTCAGAGAACATTTGATTGTGGTTGCTAAATGAAGCATCTACATTTGATCTGTTAACGATCATTATAAGGAAAATGTGTTCTGATTGGGCCCTGAAGGTGTTCATTTCTTATGTTCAGACATTATGTCGTGACATGCTGTGTTGGACATTTACCAAGCACTTACTGTTGGTGAAAGTTTAACCATTTATGTTTGCAGCTTTCTTTTTTCCATTCACAATGGCATGTGAAAAGAAGAGTGAAATTTAAGCTAGGTAGTCATAACATTTTTACCCATGTTATCAGTAGCTTTATGAAGTTTTTACTGTGAAATATTTAGTCTATATGATATTACATACAAAAAACACATTGAAAGAACATTATTAAAGTTATAAAGTGAAGGCACTCAGAAGTTAGGAAATGGCAGAATTAATGCTGTCTGTGCCACAGAGCTCCTATGTGGTGCTAAGCAAGCCATTTGTTCAAAGTAAAAGTCCTCTAGAATTTTTCAACAGGGGCAAAATAATGCATTTTCCCCTAGCCTCACTCTCAGAAATGGCTGAACCATTTTGACTAAAATAAAATTTTTTTTAAAAAAAATCTCTTTCCTAGTCCTCACTTAAATGAGACTAAAATTGATGTGTGTGTTTTACTGGTTTTATTTGTTCCCCCTTTCCTGTTTTTAAGTGCAATATAATTCAGATTTGTAGAGCCCTGCGTGGATACACAAATGTGTATCCGCATTTGATCCACAGTCCACAAAAATTATCTGTGAATTTGGAGGGCTCTACACTGTGTGTCGGGCTGAGGCTCCAAGGCAGTTGTCCTGCCAGAGCCCGGTCAGAGAGAGCCACGTGAGCAGCTGTGGGAAGCCTGCACAGAGTCGTGGACCCTCCACCTGCCCTTGGCCAGGTGGGGAGCCTGGGGGACGGGGACATGGCTGGGGACTCCTCTCAGTCCCTCCTCCTGCTCCGTGGGCAGGTGGAGGGTCTGCCACAGCACCCCAACTGGGCTCCAGGCTGGCCTGGGAGGGAGAGACCTGTGGAGCTGCCTGGGGGCTGCTTAGGCCCCCCACCCAGGGCAGATGGAGGGTCCGCCGCGGCTCCCCACAGCTGCCCTCCCTGCTCTTACTGTGGCCAGGCTGTGGCTCTGAGCTGTCTCCCTCCTCAGCCAGAGCTGTGCTAGCAGCTGTGAGATTCCACAGTGGACCCTCCACCTACCCTGGGTAAGGGGCCTGAGCAGCCCCCTGCCAAAGCGGTTAACCACAGGTTTGCAGGGTTCTACAGATTTGACTGGAGATGTTGAAAGAACATGATCTCAAAGACAAAACTATATACCCAGGGGGGAAGAATAGCAAATGGGAGAGTACACCAATCTGGTTTGTCATTGTCACCAAAAGGGGAGTGAGTGGAAGGGGCTTAAACAGTGGACCAGAGAATGGTAAGCCACAGTTAAAAAAGTGTTTGTTTTTTTTTTAAACTAAGCATGTAACATACTATTATATTTTCATCTTTCATTGTGCTCTCTCACCAAAACTAGTTACACCAAAGCATAAAATCTTATCCGTCGGAGATCTTAAGGTGATTTTTTTTCCTTTTGTAAGAATAGTAACTTATTGGAAATAACTATACTAGTGTAATCTCTGTTTAACAAAATTGAGAAGTTAAGCAGTTATTATTTAACATTGTATTATTATTTATTTAGGCAGAATAAATCTTAGCACACTAAGGGCTTGGCTACATTCGAAACTTCAAAGCGCTGCTGCGGGAGCGCTTTGAAGTGTGAGTGTTGTCGCAGCACCAGTGCTGGGAGAGAGCTCTCCCAGCGCTGCATGTAGTGCACCTCCCCATGGGGATTAGCTTACAGCGCTGGGAGCTGTGCTCCCAGCGCTGCGGCACTGTACACTGGTGCTTTACAGCACTGTATCTTGCAGCGCTCAGGGGGATTTTTTTTTCACACCCCTGAGTGAGAAAATTGCAGCGCTGTAAAGCGCCAGTGTAGCCAAGGCCTTAGATAAACTGAAATGCATCTAGTCCTGAAACTTGTATAAGAAATATAATTGCAGCTGCAGTTGTCCTGGAGCAAAAGAGTTAATGTGCATTTTATCATTCTTTCCTTTTTAAATAACATGCTTGGTTTAGAACAGTTCTTTGTAGTCAAGACCCGAGTCTTCTTGCAGGCTGAAGGCTTTTAGAATCTGCCTTTCCTGTGTAATATAAGCGTTGTTTCTGTTGCAGCCTTTGGATATTCCTGATGGTCGAAGAGCACCGTTGCCTGCTCATTATCGTAGCAGTAGCACGCGTAGCATTGATACACAGACTCCCTCTGTCCAAGAGCGCAGCAGCAGCTGCAGCAGCCATTCACCATGTGTCTCTCCCTTTTGCCCTCCGGAATCTCAGGATGGGAGTCCTTGCTCAACAGAAGATTTGCTATATGACCGTGATAAAGGTGAGAGTTGAACAGTCCATTTGAGCACGTGGGCACTGGGATAGCATGTGGTGTTCTGCATTTACTACTACCTTCATTTTACTCATTACATCAATTTTTTGTTATGTTTTGTTTGGTTGTTGTAGTGGGATTGCAGATGAGGATTCATCTTAAAATTGGTTTTGTTTGTGTACATGTGTTTTTTCCCCTCTTGTTTGTGAAATTTCACAAACATCTTCCATAAATATGTCAGAGGAGCACAGCAGAGTCATAAGTACATATGAAGGATATAGCAGGAAGAATGCAGAAAGCACAATGTATATGTTCAAAAAAGTGTTTCATAAAGGAGTATGTAGAATCTGCATTCATCTTATTGAGAGGGTTACTTGCTGATCAAAATGGTGAATCTGACTGTTTATGAACCTTGTTCAAAATATGATTTTGCATTTTTCTAACATTACATTTGTAACTAAACTGTTGCATCTCACTTGAAGTAGTTGGAACTCGCTGATGAAGAACTCGATTTGTATTTGGCTGCATTGCATAACCAAACAGAATTTCTGAATGACTTCTAGTTAAATTTTACATTAAAACCACTGTCAATATCTTTCACTTTTCTCTGTCGAGGTTGTAAATGGCAGTGGAACTTGGTAGGGTTCCAGTATTTGAAAGAGTTAACAGATAAATTATGTAGTACACAAAGATTTAAGTAGCAATACTGTACACTGTAGTATCATTAGCCTTCGTAGTAGTAGCAGCACACATGCTGGAGAGAAAATGTCTTGTGTGAATGGGGAATCCCAGCATTTATAAACTTAATTTCCAGTACCTACAGAGTGACAGAATAGTTGTTTAGTTTCAGTTAAATATCTAATTTTGTTTTGTGACTGGCCAGTTTCATTCATTGTTTTTTGTTCCCCGGGTTATGCTTTTAGTAGTTTGTCTTTTGTTTCCTGATCACTACTACTTCTACAGATGGGAATTTTGCTCATAATATGAGTTGGCTCACTAAACAGAAGATCTATTGCGTCTGTGGTACCATTGTTCTGTCAACTTAAAATATTTCTGTAAACCTGAGTGAAAATTGTAAAATGCCCCTATTTGACTGACCAAAGAGACTGACTGATTGTTTGATCAGGAATTTTAATTTAGAGGTAGCCTGTTCTTGATGCATTATTTCAATAGCTGTGAATTGTTTAGGAAAGTTTCCAAAGTATTGTAGTGTTACTCCTTTTCAGTCTATTCTTCTTCGAGTGATTGCTCATATGCCTTCCAGTTAGGTGTGTGTGCGCCGCGTGCACGCCCGTCGGAAGACTTTTTACCCTAGCAACACTTGGCGGGTCGGCTGGGTGCCCCCTGGAGTGGCGCCGCTATGGCACCGTATATATATCCCAGCTGACCCGGCCACCCTTCAGTTCCTTCTTACCGCCCGTGTCGGTCGTTGGAACAGTGGAGTACGGCTTAGCTGACCTCCACCTTCCCTAGCTACTCGTAGTTCTCGTTGTTATCGTGTACATAGTTATTGTTCTTATATAGATAGATAGATATAGATAAAGATAAACTCAGTTATAAGTTCTTACTTTAATAGTATAGTTAGTTAGTATTACTTAGTGGGGTTTGAGGAGTAGCCCCTTCCCCATGCCCGGTGCTGGAGCTCATTCAAACCGTGCTCAGCCTGTCACAGGCCGATGCCAACAGGAGACCCACACAACTCCTGTTTAAAGTGCCTTGGGGAGTCACACTTAACAGCTAAATGCCCTATTTGCAAAGCTTTCAAGCCGTGCACTAAAAAGGAGCGGGACATCAAACTAAAACAGCTCCTCATGGAGGCGGCCTTGACACTGCCACCTTCGGCACCGAGCGACGGTCAGTCGGTGAACAGAGGCACCCCTACGACACCGGATCGCACCGGTACGCCTAAGGACTCTCGGCACTGGCTGACAGCGGCACCGAAGTCGACTCTGCGTCAATCCCTGTCCCCAAGGTCGAAGAAGGCCAAGACGCCTGCTCCCTTGGCGCCAACTACGCCGCACCCAGAGAGCGCACCCAGTTCGGACCGCCAGACTCTGATACCTGCCGCGGCACCAACAAAATCGGCACCGTTGATTCTGGTCCCGCAAGGGCCGTCGAGTCCAGCGCCTCATAGCTCCCCGGCGCGTGCCGCGGTAGAGCTCGCCATGCCATCCACACCTGAGGCGTATTCGGCGGCGAGAGACTTAATCGCCTTGACGGACTCGGCACTGCCTCTACCCCCGGCACCGCCGGTGCGGGTAATCCAATCTTGGGGCAAGCCAACCCTGCCTAGACCACCGTCCATCGGCACAGCGGACCGGCACCGCTCAAGATCGTGGTCCTGTAGACTCTCCAGGTCGAGACAACGCTCCCGCTCTCAACACCGCTTGCAGTCCCGGCACTGTTCCCCTACACGGCACCGGTCGGACTCGCGGCACCTGTCAGACTCCTGCTCTCCGCCACACTATTCATGGCACCGCTTCAGCTCTCGGCATCTATCCAGGCACCGTACCTCTCGGAGACGTTCACAGCGCAGAGACTCGAGATCTCGGTTGACCTCCCAGCACCGGTCTGGTCGCAGGTCCCGATCTCGATCCCGTTACCACTATGCATACCGGCACCAGTCCCTGTTAAAGAAGGGAGCGAGGTCCGTCGGAACTTCAGCCCAAGGTTTCTCTGCTCCTCCATGGCTGTCCAGGCAGTCATCTGTGTCCTCCCACACGGACAGTTACTACGACCAGGAGCGAGATACGGAGGTGCCTACCGGAGTCTTCCAGGAGGTCTGGTCTCAGGACCCGGGACTTCACCAGTGGTCCTTTTGGACACTCTGGGCGTACCATCAGGCCCAGGATGCCCCATTGCTCCAGACCCGCTCCACCTCCTCAGAGCATCGAGCCCTAGAGGCCACCATTAGCTGTCCCCCTCCAGCTGGGACAGAGGAGCTGATATCCCATCCACCAGGTTCCCTGGTACTGCTGGAGCAGGAACCGACCCAGGAGCAGGAGGCCATCCAGGGCCCCCTCATTCCTGGTCTATCGTCCTCTTCCTCCCCAGACGAGGTGGTGGCAGGGACCTCATCATCAGGGCGCCTGCTGATAGACCTCAGAGCCCATCAGGACCTACTTAGGAGAGTGGCGCTCAACATCAGTCTTCCCGTAGAGGAAGTCCCGGAGGTCGAGGACCCAGTTGTCAGCATCCTGTCGGCAGATACCTCCACTAGGGTGGCTTTGCCTTTCATCAAAACCATCCAGGCCACCTGCTGACACCAGTCCCCAGCCTCCATTCCCCCTACGGCAAAGGGAGTTGAGAGAAAATACATGGTGTCCTCTAGGGGGTACGAGTATCTATATGTTCACTTCCTCCCTCCTCATTAGTTGTCCAGTCGGTCAACGAGAGAGAACGCCACAGCCAACAGGCGCCAGCCCCCAAATCAAAGGAGGCTAGGCGGATGGACCTACTGGGCCGCAAGGTGTATTCGGCAGGTGCCTTGCAGCTCAGGGTAGCCAACCAGTAGGCTCTCCTGAGCCGTTACAGCTACAACACCTGGACAGAGGTGGGTAGATTCACAGATCTTCTACCACCGGACTCTCGCCAGGAATTTGCCGCATTCCTTGAAGAAGGGAAGAAGGTGGCTAGAACCTCCCTCCAGGCTTCTCTCGATGCGGCCGACTTGGCAGCCAGAACTCTGGCCTCAGGTGTCACCATGAGGCGTATCTCATGGCTACAAGTCTCCAACCTGCCACCTGAGCTCCAATACACCATCCAAGACTTACCCTTTGATGGCAAGGGCCTGTTCTCTGAAAAGACGGACCCCAAGTTGCAGAGTTTAAAGGACAACAGGGTCATCATGCGCTCGTTGGGCATGCATACACCTGTGACCCAATGCAGACCCTTCTGGCCCCAACCTCACCGGCCTTACTTTGTGCCCCGGCACAGACAAGACTTCAGCAGAAGGCACGGGAGAGGTGGCCATAGGTGCCAGTCCGGACCTCAGGGGGGTCAGATCAACAACCCCACAAAAGCATCTCCAGTTCCTAAGTCTACCTTTTTGAAGGTACACACGAGGACGGCATACCAGTTTCAGGACAGGATCTTTCTCTTCTCTTTTCCAACCGCCTCTCCTACTTCCTCCCAACTGACCTCAGACATCTGGGTCTTACGGACGGTGAAACAAGGATACCGTCTCCAATTTGTTTCATCCCCACCTTCCCACCCCCCAACGTAGTCCCTCTTCAGGGACCCCTCTCACGAGCAAGTCCTCTTACAAGAGGTGCAGTCTCTCCTCGCCGCAGGAGCGATTAAGGAGGTACCACCAGACGAGAGGGGAAAAGGGTTTTACTCCCGCTACTTTCTAATCCTCAAGTCCAAGGGAGGCCTCAAGCCCATCCTAGAACTGCGAGGCCTCAACAAGTTTATGGTCAAGTTGAAGTTCCGCATGGTCTCCCTGGGGACTATTATCCCGTCCTTGGATCCTGGAAACTGGTCTGCCGCCCTTGATATGAAGGACGCGTACTTCCATATAACCATCTTCCCTCCACACAGGAGGTATCTTCACTTTGTAGCCAGTCACCGGTACTTCCAATTCACGGTCCTCCCCTTCGGCCTCTCTACAGCCCCGAGGGTATTTACGAAGTGCACTGCCATCGTCGCTGCCCACCTCCGCCAGCGGCAGATCCATGTATTCCCGTATCTGGACGACTGGCTCGTCAAGGGAACCTCCCAGACTCAGGTCAGTCAGCACGTGAACATAATCACGGACCTATTCTCTCGTTTGGGGCTGCTCCTCAATGCCGAAAAGTCCACACTGGTTCCCACACAAAGGCTGGACTTCATAGGGGCAACCCTGGACTCCACTCGAGGCAGAGCCTACCTACCTCAGCCATGCTTGAATGACGGCAATCATTCAAGGTCTGCAGAACTCCCCGGTCACCTCGGCGCACACGTGCCTCGGCCTACTAGGCCACATGGCCGCCTGCACTTATGTGACCAAATATGCCAGGCTCCGCCTCCGGCCCCTTCAAACATGGCTCAACTCGGTATGCCATCCGGGCAGGGACTCAATAGACACTCTGGTGACCGTTCCTCTGAGCACCTTACGCTCCCTCGACTGGTGGCTGACTCCCTCCCTGGTGTGTGCAGGGCTACCGTTTCATCCACCACGGCCCTCGCTGTCCCTAACGACAGATGCGTCATCTCTTGGTTGGGGGGCTCACCTCAGTCACCTTCGCGCCCAGGGCCTTTGGACATCACAGGAGCTGTCGCTCCACATAAACGTCCGGGAGCTGAGAGCAGTCTGCCTCGCATGCCAGATGTTTCAGCAACGCCTTCATGGCCATTGTGTCTCAGTGTTCACAGACAACACAACGGCCATGTATTATATCAACAAACAGGGAGGGACTCGCTCTTCTCCCCTGTGTCAAGAGGCCATTCGACTCTGGGACTTCTGTATAGCCCATTCGATAGGCCTGGTAGCATCCTTTCTCCCAGGGGTTCGGAACACTCTAGCGGGTCAGCCGAGCAGATCCTTCCTCTGTCACGAATGGTCGATAAGACCGGACGTTATTCATTCGGTCTTCCAGAGGTGGGGCTTTCCCCCATAGACCTGTTCGCCTCTCGCACGAACAGGACATGCCAAGCGTTCTGCTCCTTCCAGGGTCTTTCGCCGGGATCGATCACGGATGCATTTCTTCTGTCGTGGGAGCACCATCTGCTCTACACCTTTCCACCGTTCCCTCTGGTTCACAAGGTCCTAATAAAACTCCACAGGGACAGGGCGCATCTGATCCTGATCGCGCCTGCGTGGCCCAGACAACATTAGTACACAACACTGCTCAACCTGTCCCTGGACAGCCCGATTACCCTACCTCTCCTCCCAGACCTCATAACACAGGACCACGGCAGCCTTTGCCACCCAGACCTGCAGGCCCTTCACCTCACGGCATGACTCCTGCATGGCTAAACAGATCAGAGTTCTGCTGTTCCGCTCCGGTACAGCATGTTCTCCTAAGCAGCAGAAAGCCTTCCACTCAGTCTACGTACCTGGCCAAGTGGAAATGTTTCTCCTGCTGGTGTGCAACGCAGAATGTTACTCCTTCTGAGGTCTCGATCCCCGCTGTTTTAGACTACCTCTGGTCTCTTACGCAACAGGGCCTGGCGATATCTTCTCTGAGGGTGCACTTGGTGGCTATCTCTACATTCAATCCCGGAGAAAGTGGCCACTCCGTGTTTTCCCACCCCTTAGTTTCTAGATTTCTTAAGGGCCTGGAGCGCCTCTACCCCCCAGTACGCCGCCCTGCCCCCACCTGGGACCTCAACTTAGTCCTAAGCAAACTTATGCATCCGCCCTTTGATCCATTGGCGATTTGCTCACTCCTATACCTGTCGTGGAAGACAGTCTTCCTGGTGGCTGTTATATCGGCCAGCAGGGTCTCCGAACTCCGGGCACTCTACGATGGACCCACCGTACATTGTCTTCCACAAGGACAAGGTACAGTTGCGACCTCATCCGGCGTTCCTCCCTAAGGTAGTGTCAGATTTCCATATCAACCAGGACATCTTCCTCCCAGTCTTCTTTCCGAAGCCCCACTCTTCTCGACGGGAGCAACTGTTACACTCCTTAGATGTCCGTAGGGCACTCGCTTTTTATATCGAGCAGACAAAGCCCTTCCGGAAATCTCCCCAGCTGTTCATGGTAGTAGCGGAACGGATGAAAGGTCTACTCATTTCCTCCCAGAGGATCTCCTCTGGGTAACTGCATGCATACGCACGCACTATGACCTGGCTCATGTCCCCTCGGGCCATCTCACGGCACATTCTACCAGAGCTCAGGCTTCGTCAGCCGCCTTCCTGGCCCACGTGCCTATCCAGGAGATATGTCGCGCAGCGACCTGGTCATCAGTCCACGCCTTTGCTTCGCACTATGCTCTGGTCCAACAGTCTAGAGATGAGGCAGCCTTTGGCTCAGCAGTTCTACACACTGCCACGTCTCACTTCGACCCCTCTGCCTAGGTAAGGCTTGGGAATCATCTAACTGGAATGCATATGAGCAATCACTCGAAGAAGAAAAGACAGTTACTCACCTTTGTAACTGTTGTTCTTCGAGATGTGTTGCTCATATCCATTCCAAACCCACCCTCCTTCCCCACTGTCGGAGTAGCCGGCAAGAAGGCACTGAAGGGTGTGGCCGGGTCAGCTGGGATATATATATATGGTGTCATAGCGGCGCCACTCCAGGGGGCTCCCAGCCGACCCGCTGAGTGTTGCTAGGGTAAAAAGTCTTCCGACGGGCGTGCACACACCTAACTGGAATGGATATGAGCAACACATCTCAAAGAACAGTTAAAAAGGTGAATAACCGTCTTTTCTTGCTATAGATTTAAAATAAAAAGCAAAATTTATTTCAGTTAGATATAAGTAAGAATTATTAACTCAAGAAAATGTCAGTTTTAGAACAGTTTCCTATACAGCAGAAGCCTAAATTTAATATGTAAACATTGATTTTTATTGAGATAACTGACAAGTTTACAGTTAAATACATGCATAAATGTTTGTAGAATTTACTAAAAATGTCTAAATTGCCCTGATATGTATGTGTTTGGAAGAATCATCAAGTAGCCTAATAGCTTTGGCATCAGAACTGTGTCACAAGAGCCCACAAGACACCCAAAGTTGTCACAAAGAGCAACTTTGGGTGTCACTCCTGGGACATTTTCACAAATCTGATATGTGGATTTTGGGTAATAATGTTTGCCAATTGAATGGCTCAGTGGCTTCTGGGTGACTAATCAAAGTCTAAATGGGCTAAAGAGACAGACTCCATTTTGGTGGGAGGACAATGTGCGTCTGTGAAAGGGTCAGGCAATGGATTCCACAGAGATAATTTGTATAAGGTTTCTGAATGTCTTTAGTAAAAACTCATTTTCTTTTTGTAACTAAGATTTTGGAATTGATTCACTAGTGTGCTAAGTACAGTCCAATGCTGGATGGTGCAGTTAAGGTTTTACACTCTTCCCTGTGTATATTCTCTGCTTATTTTTTTTATTAATACACCTTTTAGTATTATGTAATCTGGATACAATAAGATTGTCTTTTTATGGGGAGTACTGACTGTTCTTGATCCTGCAGAATGTTACCTGTCTGTCTTTAATTCAGGAAGAAAGGAATTAATTATAGAACTGTTTATCATCTAGAAAAGATCAGACTGCATAAAAAGTCTTGGTATAATTCAGGAATTGGCCTGGCTCCAAAATCAGCAGAGACCGGGAGGACAAAAATAGATAACCCTTTTCACTAACGGGCAGTTTATCTGCAAGTTCTGTGTTGCTTTGTCCAGGTCAAATCACTAAATAGACTGCCACCAAAATTAGTCAACTCACAGGTAAGTTTGTTCAAATGTATTTCCTCAAAACACACACACTAAAAAGTGTGGGGGGGGGGGAGATTCAATTTATAGTTAGGAATGCACAAATCTAAACTTGACAACAAATGAAATGAGTATTCACATTCTAAAGGAAAATCTTTTATTTGTGTGGAAGTATATAATACAATATTTTTAAGAATGTGGGCTTTTAAGATATTTTTTTTAAAGTTATAAGTCTTGGATATCTCCTGGTTAGAAAATGAAGACTAGAACTGAAGTATTTTAATTTAAATTTGAATTGCTTATCACGTGGCAGGTCTTCTGTTTTTTGAAGAAGCTGACAGTTATTTGGACTTAGTTTTGCTACTGAGCTTCAAAAGGATCAGTGGCATTTGCTCTGTACATGGATCTTAGGACTGTCTGTAATAGTAGGTTTTTAGTGATTGTCAGCCTTAATGTTTATGCATATAGCATCGGCGACAAACATGCTAGTTTGTAAAGTTGTACAGTCAGTAATGTACCAGGCACACAGATATGACAAAATAGCTTTATTATTATTATTATTTTATTATTAAAATATTATGAGTATATATTAGTATTATGAAATACCCATTACCTCCAGCACCACCAAAAAAGTTCAGTCACAGCACAACCAAGGTCATGGTTATTTTTAGTAAATTTATAACCAGTTTCTGTAAACATAGTTTAGTAACTCTATGCATTGCTAATGAACAGCATTAATAGTTGGCGCTAGAAAAATGGATGCAGTGACTTTGACAATTTCAGATTCAAGAGTTCTTATGCGATATTAAAATTCAACTATCAGATGAACAACATACCGTATGGCTTTCTTTGCAGTCAGACATTTTAAGGCTTGAAAAGCTTTACTAGTACATGCTAACAAAATGTAGGTATTTTAAATCCCAGATGATGTATTCTGTTTCTTACGCGATTTTGGCCTCGTTTTCCCTTCTAGTTAAAAATCTCATTTTGATTTACTACTGAAAAATTATAATTAACAGCATTAAGCTGCTCCTGAATGTTTTTCTGAATAGAAAATGAAAGTTAATAGTTAATCAAGCCACCTGAGTATTAAGGGGTACCAGCCCGCTGTCCAGACACAGCACTGCTTTACATTTCTAAAGCATCTTTTCTTTCTTGTGTAATGCTGTGCTTTGGCCACAGGCCCTCATTTGCTGCTCTTTGAACCAGATTAGCTGTTTAGATTACATTTCTATAAGGAGCTACTTTAATCTAATGAATTTTTCAATAGAAAATGAAAGTCAGCTCTGGTGAGGGGAACCATAACAGTTTCTGCAATGGGAGAATGATTCTGAACAGCATCGGTCAGAGCATGTGAGGAGAAAATTTAATGGCCACTGTTTTAAAAATTGGTCAGCCTATAGTATGGTAAGAGGCATCTTCAGTGCATTAAGGCTACCAGCTCTACAAAGTTTGCACTATTGGGATGCAGATCTGTGACATGGGTTTGACTCTAGTGCACATAGGATTGACTTTTGAGACCCTGTCTTCTGGAGCAATATTTGAGCTCTCTAAACCTATCCTGTTCAAACTGTAATGTAGAATCTGGTATCTGATCAGGGAGTTAACCAAAGAGTCGGTTAAAATATTTTTTTTAAATGCAGATTACCTCCATAGTGGTCCCTTGCCTAGCAATCTAGTATAGTAACTCTTAAGTTGCTAAATATTTGATGTACTGCAGTTTCTCTAGAATTTGTTTTAGCAACATTTGTGTTTCGGATAAGAGTAATATTGAGGTAATTCTAGTCTCATGAACAGAGGAAAAGAAAAGATAATGAGTACGTGGGGAAGAAAGTAGGACAGGATAATTTTATACTTGAGGCAGGAGAGGTAAATTAGACAATCCTAATGTATAACTAGCCTGCTTTAAAATATATTTTATATAGGGAAAAATTCCTTTACAACGTATAACCTTTTCTTAAATGATTTAGTGATAAGTATTCGCTTTTAAGTACTACTTAGAGGCTGCAGAATAGTGCTGTAAACTGGGTGCCCCAAGCAACAAGCGGATAGAGGTGCCATCTTTTCAGTGAAATATAAAAATGAACTCGTGTGTGCTTACTGAAAGTCCCATTGCATTTTCACAAAGACTTAATGTCCTGGCTAAATTCCAGTTTGAGTAACTATATTCTGTCTACCTGGATTCTATATTCTGCACCCAAAGTTTCAAGTTTATATAGTATTCTGATAAACCTCCTGGGCTAAATTTTTTTTAGTGTTCTGTACACTATTACTTAATTTGTATATTTCATCCCAGTATTAGCTGCACTTCAGTGATGGCTGTTCAAGGAATTCCTGTATATATGGAGCTGTATCCTGCAATCCTGTCTTTGCCAAAACTCCCATTTAATTATCTTTTAGTGGGATATTTGGCAAAATGAGGACTGCAGGATCTGGCTCATGCTTTGTAAAGGTTTTATAAAGTGCATGGAGAGAATACAAGCAGAAAGGCACTTTTCTGTATAAATAAAGAATACCATTTGTTTTGAACTTATCAAAACAAAGAGTAATCCTGAGGGTCATTAGCAGAGTTTCTCTTTTCCTTTTTTTTGTTTTTTAGTTGTCCATCTGCCACTCAAAATTAGTAGTTAAACTTTGCAGGTTACCTCTTACATCTGTCCCTTTTGTGTAAGTACTGTCACAGGACGGTATTGTCATTGTTGAAACATATCTAGAGATTAAAAACATTTTGTTACATATTTAATACATATTTAATGTGTGTGTGATTATTAGTGAAAATAATCATATTGTTTAATAGTTGGTTAAATTGTAAACATTTTCTAAATCATAAGCATAAAACAGCATTCAAAATGTCTAAATTTTAAGTTTCCAGTTGTGTAACATGGAACTCCTGCCAGACAAAACTTTTACCAAGGCGCAGTCTTCATTGTAGTAATAGTGAAAAAATTGAACTTAGGTGTTACATCTTACTATTTTCTATTAATTTTCTATCACTGCTTCCTTAATGAAATGCGATTCGTTCATTTACTAAAATTGTAGGCTTTTAACTGCCAACACTGCAGATTCAGCCCAATACATGAAAAAATTAAGCAGTGTTCACCATTCCTCATGTAACTTTATCAGCAGTAAGTCTTCTGGTACTGGAAATGTAACTGACAATGTTGTTGATACTGTTACAAGGAGAGCAGAATTGAGCTTGCTCTTCTGTGGCATTGTTGGCTTTGTAGCACTGACAATATTAAAATTTGTGCCAATAAACTAAGCATATGTTACTCAAAACGGGAAAGATACAAAGATACATCTGAACCATATTTTGCAGCAGCAAAATCAGTGTTGACAACTAACAGTCCTGTGAAAAATGGAGAGGAAATACGATTTGAAACTTTCAGTCACCATGCAAGCTATTTAGTGGTATTTAAAATTTTTTTTAGAAATTTCAAAAAGTTATCCGTGTTACACGTGCTTAACGGTACAGAGGCAGAGCAGCTGTTCAGAGTAGCTAAGAAGTGACATTAGGAATCTGAAACCTTGACCTGATTAAGATTCGATACGGAGGTACAGTATGCTTGTTTTGTTGACATATATGCTTGTAGAGCAGACCCCACTAGCTGTTGAATGAAGATAAAATAATGACTTCTTTGAAAGAAGCCAGGCATCCCTGCCTCCCAAAGGGATGGTGTTTGGGAAGAAATATTTGCAGGATTATTAAAATACACATTACTTATTTTTTAATATTAGAATTACAGTTGATGTTTCTGAACTTTATTACTGGAGGTATCTACTTCACTAAAAACTTTACCATATGAGATTCTGGCACTACTGAATACCAGTTTAAGAAACTGTAAAGACTGTCCTTCCTGCTTTAAATACTGATATAATTACAGGCTTGTGATTTTGTTTCCACAGCCCTGAAAATAAACTTTTTTTAAGGTTTTATGAAATGAAGCACAAAGCACATACTATGTGATTCACTTCATAAGCATATGTATTCTTCAGACATCAAAATCACATTCTGTCCAAAATGAAAGGCTTGTTATTCTGTAAGTAACACACATACACCCACCCACACACACACACACACACATTCACTTGTGTTAACTTGTTAATCATCCCCCTACTTCATATCTACCCTTAGATATTAATACACTTCTACCAATTTATTTACTTACTTTGTCCTATAATAGTTTCAACAAACAAATCCAAACATGCTAAAAACTTTATCAATTGATGAGCTGTTTAAACAGGATTGTAGATCTTCTTAAAATTGACTAAATTCTCAATTCAGCTGTTATTTCTCTTAGGTTTACATCTACAGTTTTTCATTGATTGGTGCAATGAACAGTAATACAGTCTCATTTCCAAACAGATTTTAGGTGGAAACCTGGATCTCCAATTTTAAATGCTAGAAGAGGAGGAATGAACACAGGATTACATTCCATCACCCACATTTCAGTCTGCTCTTCCTGTTCTGGGTTCAACATATAACCTTTTTCTATGGGGTCAGCCATGCTGCCGCCAAGTATTGGAAAGATTCTAGAAGGATCTTGACACTGTCAACTTGACAAATCATACTACTGTTTGCAAGCTTTTTACCTATCTTGTTACAGGTAACACCTAATATCCTATAACTAAAAGGTCCATTCCAACTGAGGGAGAAACAGTGAAACTGGAAACAAATTTTCCTCAAATCAGTTGCAGTACTGTTAAAGGGAAGTGTGGCTAAGTTGGTAGCGTCCGTTAAAAATGAAATAGTGAGCTATCAAAACACGTAACATTAAAATTCAGTATCTTATATTTATGAGCAATGATTATATCAGAACTTTTGCAGACTCTTTTGTGGGTTCTCAAAGTGGACTTAAAATGAATTCACTGAGTCTCTGCCTGGGCTGTGGGGAGTCTGTGCTAGTGTATCACAGTGCAAGTTTGTGGCCTCAGTTAGTAGATTTTCCCTTGTTGTTTCTGCTCGTCTTTCATACAACAGGGGAAAATAAAACATTCACAAATAGGAAAATGCGTATGTGAACCCACAGAAATTGTCTGGGGAACTCAAACAGGTACAGAAACGGAAATTACTCTTAGGGTGGGATTTGGAAGCAGGAGTTAGGTGCCCTTCAGCCTATAGAAATTCAAAACCCTGAGGTAAGTGCCCAGGCTCTCTGTACAATGTGTGGGGAGAGCAAGATACCATAAAAAGAGATTTGCAAAAGCCAGTGTGCTGAGTGGGGAGCTGCCTAAACTAGCCAGTGGGAACTGCTGAGGAGAAGGGGTCTGGCCTAAGCCCTGCCCCTCCCAGGGAGTTAGGTGCCTATCTCTGAGCCAGAGGAAAGCATCTTCTTCCGCTTGGGAGTCACAGCCATGAACCCTCTCCTCGAGTTAAGTGCCAAAGCCAGGTTACTGTTTTGTCTTCAAAAATATTTGTGGTGGGCCCCCGCCTTATAGCCTTTAGTCCCGTGGTTAGGCCCTCAGCTAAGACATCAGAAACTTCCATTCTGCCTGATCTGTAGCAGGGACTTGATCTTGAATCTCTCACCTCCCAGGTGAGTCTCCTAATCACTTTTTTGAATCCCATCCTTAACTCCTTTTTTGTAACCAACTAGATTTCAAGTTGACATTGTCTCTCTAACTATGATGTTCCATTTTCATGATGAACCAGGATGAGGAATGTTAGCTCTGCCTCCCATGCTACCAGTAGGAGGCTATTGAGGGCAACGTTTCTGCTAAGGACTATAGGCTTTTAATAAAGTATATGCTGTATACATTCATTTTCAATTACCATGTTTATGCAATGAGAAGGCATACAGAACTCCACATTATCATAACCACTTGTAATTCTTTTGCATGCGCTATATATATTATCCTGTTCATTTACATTTTTTTGAAATACATAATAAAGAACTTATTTGTTTCCAGGATTACAGCTCTGCTTTATTCAATCTGCAGTGTTCTGGATAAAAATATCCTTCTATTATGTGCTTTTATGGTAGATTACTGCTGCACTGAAGCTTTTATTCAGAAGAAATGTGCTATACAAGGGTGTTAGAAATAGTCTGCAATAAAGGAAGCATTGTGGTAGAGGCGAACTGGCATTTGAAGCTAAATTGTGAAAAAGGCATCTTGTTTGGAAATCAAATTTAATGAAAAGCACACTCAATCACTAGTGTAATATAACTGCTTTAAATTTTCAGACAGTGGGAGTAGCTCACCGTTGCCCAAGTATGCCTCATCTCCCAAACCAAACAACAGCTACATGTTCAAACGAGAGCCCCCAGAGGGATGTGAGCGAGTGAAGGTCTTTGAGGAAATGTCGTAAGTAATGCCTTTTATATCAGCTGGTATCTGCAAAGCAGTAAACCTTTTTACTGAACCTTTTCAATTGCAGATGAATAAACTACTCCAGCTGATGAGTTTTGCAGGAGCAAACTGTTCTTAGAGAGTTTGAACAGGCAAAAAGTTGGAAGTGTTCATTTTGGCTTGAAGGGGAATGGAGTATGTTATGCTTGAACTTTTTAATGTGTTTATAAAAGACAAACAAGAAAAGTGACGCAAAGAAAACATGGAATACTTAGTTTTAAAATATTATGTCCAGCATTTATAAATCCCTTTTCTTTATTATCCTATCCATTTATGTCCATTTTATAAAATGTTCCTGGCTTAAAAGAAAATGCTGGGAGCAGGCAGTTTTTGTCAGTCAGTATTGAGCTATATTTTGACATGTATAAAACAGATATACAAAATGAAAGGGATGTGTATAAAGTAGATACAGACTTAGCAAATTTACGATAGAGGGTTTGCCTAGTAGTTTTGAGGTACCACTGTGTACTATTGTGCAAGAGACCAGAATTTAAACTCTTGGCCTTCACCTCTTTTTCCCTAGACCAGCAGTACTGCGGCTATGCTGTAGGTTGCATATACATAGCTCCTGTGGATGGAAGGAGCCAGGAGGGCATGTTCTGCTCCAGTAGCATTCCCTTCTGGCTAAGGAGCAGTGTTGTTGGGTTCTGGAGGAAGGACCAAACCAATATCTGGATTTGAGGAAAGGAGAATTTTATCTTATGGAGTTTCTCAAAAAAGGGATTTAATACTCCTAAATATATGCTGCTGTTTCAATATTTTTGTCAAACTAAAATTTCTAAGTTCATCATCATATTTTTCCATGTGCATACATACTGTAGATTTTATTGCTGAAAGCTGCATGTTGTCCGATAGTATCCAGTCACTTTTGTTATAAATACTATTTTAATGCTGTGGATCAAACAGTTAACTGACTACCAATATGGAAGATGTTTGCCCCTTTACGTCCAATTAACCCCATTCCTTGTCATTCACATTTTAGCAATTTGTGGAACTACAAAACCTGTTCACATAATAAACTTTTTCAGTTTGTCAGGTGTATAATAATTTGTCTCATTGTAGGTCTCGTCAGCCTGTCTCAGCCCCGCTCTTTTCATGCCCTGACAAAAACAAGGTTAATTTCATCCCAACCGGATCAGCTTTCTGTCCTGTAAAACTTCTGGGTCCCCTACTACCTGCTTCTGACCTGACTCTCAAGAACTCTCCAAACTCTGGTCAAAGCACAGCTTTGAGCACTCTGACTGTCGAGCAACTTTCATCTCGGGTCTCCTTCTCATCTCTGTCAGATGACACCAGCACAATGGACTCTACAGAGGTCTCAGTACAACAGCCATCCCAACAGCAGCAGCCGCTTTTGCAGGAACTTCAGACTGAAGAACTCTCCTCTCCTCAGAGCTATGTGGTAATCTAGACCAAGGTGGAGCAGGCCTCTGCCCTGAAACAAGGACTGGGGAGTCTATACTAATACATCTGCATGGAGTGGCAACCTTTTCAGAACAAAACAAAATACTTATCAGCATCTTAAAAATATCTCAATACTGTTCTTGGCAGGGACAGAACTCATATTCAGCATTTTTTTGTGAAAAAGCAGTAATGCTTGCAAAAACCGTGCATCATTAAGCATTTAAGTGGAGACTATGCATTTCAGAGTATGACCAGATTAGTACTGTCTTGTGTTCTGTTTCAAATTCTACAGTATAAATAAGCTCTGTATCAAAAAAGTTGCCTGTCTGAATAGAAAATGTCTTGCTGTGTTGTGTCCTATGGAAAATACTGTACTTCAGGATTATGTTTACAATTGATCCAGGTGTTTATGTTTCTAACTTCTGTAATACATACAATGCAAAAAAAAAAAAATGGCCACAACAGTTGCACAGTGCCCGCCCTATGGCCTAGCTTCAGGTACTTCTCTCGAAGTCTAAACTCAGGTAACTTGGAATGTATATCATATTGGGATATAAAATATTTTACAGCTAAAAAGCTAAAGAGAGAACATCACTCTTTTGCCTTTCCTTGTTTTATGCATTAATATTTCCTCATTACATTCCACTTTCTTGGAATAAGTGCATTCAAATCCAGGAGAATGATGACCTGGACATGGGTGAACGTGAGGAGAACCAGCAAATCGGTGATGTACAACATCACTTTGTCATGTAGTTACAAGTAAAACAACTGTTGCATTTACTGTCATTTCAATATATGTAAAATGTGGCATTTAAAGGTTTCAGGTGTCGCTCAGTTAATGACTGTTAAGCTGTTGCAAATGAAGTGTTCAGTACTAGACTGTACATAAGAAACATTCCATGTTTTGTGTGAAAGGATTTTAAAAGACGAGAATGTTTTTGTTTAATTTCAGAAAATTCATTGAGGTTTCACAGGGGTTGGTGGGGATTTCCTCTCATGTTTATGTTGGCAGTTAAGCTACTGTTACCATCTAAGAGTCGAATTAATGTTTAGTTTCTCTTCTGGAAATGTTCATTCACTTGCTGGTTGGAAATTAGGTTTCTCAGATTTTATCAAACAACATGAACAGCATTCTATTTGCATAGTGAATGATTCTACTTTTGGACTAAAATCCAAAAGGAGCAACTGGATGTTTTAAAGGAGGAGAGAAGCAAAAGTTCGCCTAATCAGAGCTTCTCATAGTACCCTCATTTACTTAAATTACTACTGCATAAAGTTTTTCCTTGTTAAAATGTGGGTAAGAAACCCTAGTAAAATAGTTTGGCGCTTGCAAGCTGGTCACCTTCTCAAAGATAGTACATAGCAAGAACTGTTTGCTAATATTCTTACTGTGCTGGAACTGCAAAGCATTGCTTTCGAAGATAATTTCCTGTGATACAAAGAGGAGCCCAAAGGCAGAATAAACTTGATGTTCTTGCTCCACTGGTTTCAGCTCAGTGGAATTAGGTTTATGTTGTCTGCTCCTAAGAGAATGTGGTTTACCTTTTCCCAGGAATTGAAGAGATTAGCCATCTGCAGCCACTGCAGCATTTAAATTCATGCCATTGCTTTTTTTTTTTCTTCTTTTGATGAGGAATTGTGGGAAAAGACTAAGATAGCAGCACCAATAACTACTGGCAAAATTGGAAAAAAAAATCCTGCTATTGTGTATTCTTTTGAGATGAAGAAGCCCAGTTCCCTTCTTGTTTTGTTAGTATTCTATTACAAGGTGTAAACCTGCAGCTTGTAAAACACTCAGTACTCTGACTGTTGGGTGGAGCTGCAAAGACAGTGTAAGAGGCGGAAGTCTGGTTTTTTATTTTTACCATTTTCACATGAAGAACCTTTTTGAAGCCCTCACACAGCAACAGCCATCTTGAACCCTACTAATCTCAGGCCTTGGTGAAAACACTATATATTTTGTAGATTGACATTAAAGGGAAAAAATTCCCCTGTTCTGTGATGTAAGTGCAAATTTGTTCTAATGTTTTACATTCTAGATTAACATAGCAATATGGTTACTTTTCTATGCTCTGGTAGTGTCCAAATACGAATCTGTAGTTTCAGTTCTTGGTGTTAGGATTCCAGAAAGATTTAATAAGCGATTTTTAGATCCATGATGAACTCTGATGTACTGTATTTACAGTGACATTACATGCTCCTTTTCCATGAGAAACTAAATATTAATTGTTGCACATTTGTTCTTAGTGTATTTGAAGGTTTTGAACCAAATGTGTTAAAGTTAATGCTTTGCCATGTAAATTTCCCAGCAGTTGTTGATCTCAAATGTATCCTACATCCAGCTGTAGAAATTTGTCAAATATTGTTTGAAGTTTTGTACATAGCTGTACTGTTATTTCTAGCCACTGTGCTGAACAGTATTCGAGTTATCACACAATATTGCTTTGCACAAGGAAATGTGTGGCTTTTGTTTTGTATTTTTTCAGTATAGAAGTTCCTGTGTCTTATTTAAATAAAGTTATTAGTAAAAATTTAAGAACACAATAGTAGTGGTTCATGTATTTGGCCTGGAAATTATAGTGAAACACTAAAGAATGAAGTTATTTTGTATTATTCCAAGTATTTCTATAACAACCATCCATACTAAGTGAGTAGCCTATCTCTACCACTGGTGTTTCAACCTGTTATGGTTCTAGTTGACATGGAAATAATCTCGTACATATTGGTTTTGCTCAACATTGGCTCCAGGGGATAAAAAAAAAACAACCCTAAAAATACTAATTAATTTCTGCAAATTGTAATGAATTTAAAAAAAAAACAAACAAAAACAGTTAAATAGTATTAGAAACATCCTGCTTATCCGCTGCCAAGTTTATAATATGCGTAATGTTCAGACTTATCTATTCATATTTATAAAAGCTATTTAGATGTTTCATAGGACGCTAAACTAGAAGAGTCTTTAAGAAAGCGTGTGCTATAAACCTATTGATATAAAGCCACCAGCAACTGGATAATCTTGGTTTCAGCTATTTTGTTGGAGTGAAATAATTTTTTGATTTGAAAAACAACTTCCATATACAAAACATTGAGTATGTAAGCACAAATCCTCAAAAGTTCACTAAACTGCCATAGGAATAAGAAAATTTCAGATTATCTTGAGAAATTAACTGGAGAACTAAATATTTAGTTAAATACTTTCTCATTAAGTGGTAAACTAGATTTTTCAACTTGAAAATGTTTTAAATCCTCAATCATGTGCTTAGTATGTTAACTGAAATTCATGATGACTGAAGGGGTAGAAATACAAAAAAATAAAATAAAAAATTCCATGCTACTATGAAACATCTGTATCTTCAAGAGCTTCAGTATCGCATTTGGCTCAGAGATACCTGTTTCAACGGCAGCTGCTTAAGAGCAGATCTGTACAGCCAAAAAGCCTCTGATGCAGGACTCTAGAACCCCCAAATGAGACTTTCCCTAGGTAATATAGCTTCCTGACTCCTTTCTGTTTGCTGATAGTCCCTGTTGCAAATCAGGCAGAGTGCAGATTCAAACCCTAACAACCAGGCTCTGGGATATTGTAACCCAGTGGAATCCATAACCCCCAGCTGGATGCGTAGGTGGATTTTTCACAAAGTAGAGGGAGATTTAGCTACCTAAGAATGGCATCTACACAAGCCACCATGCTGAGTGAGTAGCCACCTAAGATAGCCATGAGGGAATGCTGGGTAGAGGAGCCTAATTTTTTTGTTTTTGTTTTTTAAACTGGGTGGATAGAGAGGGGGCCCTGCAAGGAGGAGGATGACTTTGAGTAGTTCCAGTTGTGTATTCCACTCAGCTGTGTGTGCACCCAATGACTGAAACAGGAGAACTTTGTTTCAGCAGTACTGTAGGATCAGCACTTGTGCCATGTGGCTCTAGTCCCTCCCCTGGCTATTTAAGGGCAGTGCCGCCTCAACCCCCTTTAGTTCCTTCTTACTGTCCATGGCTAGTGTTGGAGTGTTTTGTGTGGTAGAATAGCATAATCTGACTGGGATTTTGTTGTGTATAGTTTAGATGACATCACCAGAGTTTAAAAATTGTCCATCATGGGGGGTGGGCAGTGGCTGTCCCCCATAGTAACCCCACAAGCACTGTTTTTTGTGCATGGGAGAAGGGCACATTAAAGAATGGTCTCCATCTGCAAATTGTTCAAGAGGAAAATGCAGGGGAAGGTCTTACATTTGAAACAGCACCTTTTTGAGCAGTCCATGATGCCCACTTTGGCAGTGGGGACCTCCAGAGATCATTAGGTCTCCCAGAGGTTATCTGAGCCAGCACAGACTGTTTGGACAGATTCAGATTCTTTTCCAAGGAAGAAAAGAGACATTTCTCCTTCCTTTGATCCTCCTGGAAAGAGATCTCATAAAATGGACTGAACCATATCAGTGCTAGGAGAGATTCCACTGCACCTAAGAGGAGTGCAGACCAGCACAGTGATTCATCCAGTACATGTGAAAGAGCAGGGCCATCTACCTGCTATCTGGTACTGAGGTAAGAGCTGGTAGACTAAGCTCGTGGTGTATCAGGCAGCTTTGGACTTGTCAGTCATGACTCTCCTTTGATTCAAAAGCATTCAGCTGTGGTGGCTTTATCAGTGCCCTCGGCACCACCTGGAATGGATATGGATCTGTTGTTAGTGTCAGCACCTCTTCCAGTTCAGGGTACAGAATTGAGGTTGTCTGCTTTTTCAGTGCAAACCAGATTATCAGCACAGGAACTGTCTTTGGTGCTGATGATGAGACTGCACATTGCTTCTATGGGAATGGTGCTGGCTTCTGCTTCAGTGCCAAAGTCTGCTCCAGCACCAAATGCTTTGTTTGTCCGTTCTGATGTATCCAATGTGCTGGACTTTAGTTGAGGCTGGATGTTGATTGTCCCACCATGGTGGCTCCTTTGTTGCCTGGGGACTACTTGGAAGGTTCCTCAGGATTGGGCTTGGAGATGTCTTCCTCCTCTCTTGGGCCTTCCTGATATTCCATAGTAGCGATAGAGGTCCTTGACCCAGTGGCTGCTGACCCCTACCAGAGCGTTCTCATGGAATCCCTGGGATGTTCTAGAGTCTGCAAGGTCTTGATCCTCAACACAGTCCAGAACAAGGTCACCTATTCCACACACAGAGCCTCTATCACTGCAACCACAGATGGTTCAGCCTGAGCTGTTCCTACAAGTGCCACAGTAGGTTCCATTGGCTTGGCTCACTTCCTCTTGTTCATCAACAGTTGACTCTGCAGTGCCATATTCTTTCTCCCCTGTCTGTAGCAGAGGATTTTAAATTGCATTAGTGCTTCCTGACATGCCTGGCTTCAGCGTTGGGTATTCAGGCTGTTTGTTCAGGAGAACACCCATAAGTTGCTGGATAAAGTGGCTCCTCCACAATCTTGGAACCAGCAAATACTCTAGGGAGCACCCTTGCATCCTTACCACTCACAGAAAGGCACTCAGATAAGAGAGACAATATGCCTATGCTTGCTTCTACTTGCATCCAGTACCTCCTGTCATAAGGGCAGCTAATGAGAGGTTAAGAAGGGGTGATATAAATTGACACCAAAGGACAAGTACTCTGAAAGGTTGGACTTGTTTGGCAGGAAAATGTATTCTACTTCATCCTTACAACTGTGCCAATCAGCAGATACTTTTATTGAACTATCACTTTCTAACTTGGGAGGCAAAGGCAAAATTTACCAATAAATTGCCAGGCTCCTCCAGGGAGGAGTTTCTTTCATTGTGGAGGGTCACCTAAAACATCTCTACAGTCAGCATTTAACATGGCTGATGCTTCCTCTAGAGCAGAGGTCCCCAAATTATGGGGCATGCCCCTAAGCGCAGAGGAAGGGTTGGGGATGCATGGCGAAGCCTGGGCCAGCCCCCATGGGGGTGGAGGGAGGAGGAAGTACCACCCTGCCATGCTCCACTCCCAGCTCTATTCCGCCACAGCTCCTGGCTCCATGCCTGGCCCCACTTCCAGCTGCAGCCTCCTGACCCCTATCCACAGTCTTTCCCCCCACTCCTGGGAGCTTCAGCGAGCTCCAGGGTGGGGGGCACAAATAGGGGTAAAAGAGGGCATGACCCTGAAAAGTTTGGGGATCACTGCTCTAAAGTTATGGTCTCGGCTGTATCTATGTGAAGGGCTTCCTAATTGCAGAACTCTGGTATAAACCCTGAAGCCCAGCAGACAGTTGAGGACCTGCTCTTGGTTGGTCAATTCTTGTTCTCAGAGAATATTGATGAGACGCTGCATTTTTTTTAAGACTCTTGAGCTCTGTTACATTCAGTGAGAGTTTTTACCCTGGTAGTAAAGAGGCATCACTTTGTGGGGCAGCAGCAGTAGTATTGCCCTCAGATTTTTCAGGTCAGATTATCCCGCTAGACAGCAGGGCATCAGGATACTCACCTCACCCTAAGTTCAAATTCCTGCTTTACATCATGCAGATGGTGGAACTGAACTGGAGTCAACCACATGCTGTGAGAGCTCAAATTATTGTGCCTGTTTTCTGTGGGTTTAGGTGTGTGTAGAGAGTGCCTATGACCTCAGACCTCCAAGAAATGAGAGGCAGGATAACACCTAGTTTGATGAGCCTTCTGAGGCTTAGATGTGCGAGAGCTGCCATGACACCTAGACTGAGATATCTGGGCCCATACCAGCGGCAGGTATTTAGGTGCTATGGGGACTGGAACAGTGGAAACTTAGCATCAAGCAACTTTAGGTGTCTATGGGGCTAGGGGGCAGCTGAGCCAAGTGTTAAGGAGCTCGGTGGCACCTAAATGTTGACCTTAGGTGCCTAAATCCTGTTGTAGAGCTAGCCCAGAATTCCTACGGGACATGAGGCTTTCAACCAAAATGTTCACAGATTGTCACTAATTGTTCCTCAGTTTCTAGGTGCCCAATGTGAGTGTCTGGGGTTAGATTTGCAAGTGTTGAGTGTTCACAACTGCTACTGGTTGAGTACTTTGCAGACAACATGTTATAAAAATGCAAAGTACTGTGAAAAATCAGGCCCAAAGGGCAAGATTTACAAAGGGACTGAGACACCACACTGCCGCGTTAGGCACAACTGCCATTTACAAAAAAACACTGCTCAGTTCTGTAGACGCTGTTGCCCCTCTCCTTGCTGCTGCCCAAGCCTTGGCAGGATTCTCAAGAGGCATACCATCTGCCTAGTAGGCCTACTTGGAGCAAGCATAAGGGCCAGGTGCTAGCACTCTGGCCCCTGCAGGGCCAGTCCCTGCTCCAAATCAGGCAAAGCCACCATTTGGTCTATCACCTGCCAACTGAGTGCTTTAACCACAGGGCTATTGCCTATGGTGAGGTGGTGGTTCTGCTGTAGGCCATTACAAACAAGGAGGGACTGGCTTACCCAACTGCAGGAGAAGTGTCACAGATGAGTGACCGAAGCATGTGGGAGAGCTGGGTTCAAGTTTCTATTCAAAATCAGTGGGGATGCAAGCCTGAAACTCGTATAGCCTACCTTACTGACCCAACCACCAACCACACACAGGGCTGGCGCTTCCATTTAGGCGACCGCGCCAGGATTTGGGAGGGCAGCAGACTGCTCCGGTGGACCTCCCGCAGACATGCCTGCAGACAGTCCGCTGGTCCCATGGCTCCGGTGGAGCATCCGCAGGCACACCTGTGGCAGGTCCACCGGAGCCGCGGGACCGGCAAGCTGACCCTGCACCTAGGGCGCCAAAAACCCTGGCGCCGCTCCTGACCATACATGTGCTCTGAATTCATCTTGAGGCTTGGGCCCCAGTGGGGAGAGGGGCTGGGGAAACACCACTTTAGGGAGAGGGGGTCTCTGGCATATACTTGGGCACTTAGCAGCGTACTAATTGAAGGATGGCATCAGGACTTATTTAAGCTGGCTTTGGGTATGTCTACAGGCAGGCAGACACCTAGACATCTACAGGGTTAGATGGCAGCTGAGCAGTGGGTTTGAGAAGGTCAGTGGTCCCAAAATGTTAGACTTACTTAAGCACCCAAGTACCTTTGTGGCTGTAGCCTTAAGAATATAGCTGTAGGGGAAAAATAAACACCACAAAAACTTGATGTGAGGGAACTGTGAGCAGCACTCTCCTTGAGGCTGCCAAGAGCGTGACCTAGTACTGCGGAGCTGTGACATGCCCCAGTGATGTTAAAGAGTAGTAATTTAGCTACCAATAATAATGCTTTAAGTGTAAACAATAACAATTTCATTGTTCATCAATCCATGTAAGGCAAGCAGAGGACCATATTATGATCTGCACAATTGAGTCCAAGTGCCAGCTCACTGTGGTGCCATAACTGTTTGGGTAAGAGAGTAGCACTACATTTTCTTCCACTCAGGAAAGCACCAGATTCATGGGCCAATTTTTATATTTGAACCCCCCCCCCAACGGAGCCAAACCCAAGGAGTCCAACAGTATGTATGTTCCACTGAGCATAATTTGCCTCCAGTTGGATGGGGCTTGTAAGAGAAACACTAACCTTTTGTTTGCCAGTTTGGTCCCTCTCCCTTGCAGGGATACTTGGGGAGAGGGGAGGGGGCAAGACTCAAATTTTTAACAGGAGTTAGGCGTTGCCAAAATACCTTTAAAAATTGGGGCCCAAGTATTTTAACCAGGAGATAATTAATATATGCTGTATTCCCAAATAAATAGTGACACACAGAGAATGCCTTAAGGTATCACTAGTGTTCATGATAGAAGAGTTTGATCAAGATTTGTACTCCAGGATGCCCTATCTGATAGCTAACTCTAATTTTCATATATTTTGTTGTTGTATTGCAAGGATCCGCAACGTTTGGCACGTGGCCCATCAAGGAAATCCGCAGGCAGGCCAGGACGGTTTGTTTACCTGCAGTGTCCATAAGTTTGGTTGATCGCAGCTCCCACTGGCTGTGGTTTGCCATTTGAGGCCAATGGGGGCTGCAGGAAGCAGCAGCAAGCATGATCCTCGTCCCACGCCATTTCCCAGGGAGCTGCGATAGGCCGAAACTGTGGATGACGCAGGTAAACAAACCATCCCGGCCCACCAGTGGCTTTTCCTGATTAGCCACGTGCCAAAGATTGCCAATACCTGATGTATTGTCAAGCGGCATCAGCACTGTGGCACTTCACCAAAAGTAAATAGTCTTGGAAGGTGGTTGCTCAGATTCCACCTCCATACATGGTCATTTATTGAAAAGCCATTTGCCAACCAAGGAGAATGACATTGGGAAGGCAGGGTGGCCTATAGTCTACAGTGAGCAAGGCTGGTTTTCAGTGGAGGCTGAACCTGGCCTTCACCTGTACACACACAATTTGGGCCATGCACATTAAGAGCTCTGCAAGCAGCTGAAAGAGTCCAATACCTGCATACACAGACCATAGGATATTTGGCCTGGAGCTGTAAATGCTGTTGGGAACCTAGGAAATCATAGGACCACCACTGCATTCTGCTAAGCCTGAGTTCAGTACCTAGGCTCCTACACACACGGGGAAAGCTAGGAGCCTGAGCAGCCACAAAAGCTGGCATCCTAGGCAACTCCCTGCCTAAACCAGCCTACTGGAGATGCCGATGAGAGGTGTGTATCCCACGCCCATCCCTTCCCTCAAGATAGGCACCTAAAGCTGGGCTGCAGAGAGATGCCTCTCTGCTAGCCAGCCACACATGGGAACCCCTCTCCCAGAATCAGTCTGCTTAGAGCATCTAAGGCCGTTCTTGTGTGACTGAGTGAGGCAGGGACCTAACACCACACATAATGCTGCTACCACTTCCTCCTATTTTAACATTTAGCCCAGTACTTTGAACACACACCTGAGGCCTTGGCTACACTGGCGCTTTACAGCGCTGCAACTTTCTCGCTCAGGGGTGTGAAAAAACACCCGCCTGAGCGCTGCAAGATACAGTGCTGTAAGTGCCAGTGTAAACTGTGCCGCAGCACTGGGAGCGCACCTCTCAGCGCCGCAAGCTAATCCCCATGAGGTGGCGTACGTGCAGCGCTGGGAGAGCTCTCTCCCAGCGCTGGCACTGCGACCACACACACACTTCGAAGCGCTGCCATGGCAGCGCTTTGAAGTTTCGAGTGTAGCCATACCCTGAGTGTGTGCAACCCAGCTTCAATTCCCCACCACTGCCCTGGAGGGAGGATTTGAACAGGATCACCCAGTGCTCAGGACGGCGTGCTAACCCTTGAGTTGCTAAATTGGCGCAGGGGCTCAGAGAATGATTGAAAATACCTGCCTTATAGTGATGGACTCAAGCAGCTCAATCTGTTTAGCTTAACAAAGTGAAGGTTAAGGGGTGACTTGATCACAGTGTTAGTTCCTACATGAGGAACCAATATTTAACAACAGCTCTTCAATCTGGCTGGAAACTGAACCTAGACAAATGCTGTGTAGAAATAAGGCGTAAGAGTGAGCATAATTAACCATTCGAACTTACCAATGATCCTGGTGTATGCTCAATCAAGAATGGATGTTTTTCTAAAAGATATGTGCTCGGAATTGTTTGAGGAATTTCACTGGCTTGTGTCATACAGGAGGTTACATGTGATACAGAGGCCCACTGGTGCTAACCAACAGAGGGGTCACTGTTCTTTACAAGCAACTACTGTCTCAGACCTGACAACTCACTTCACCTACTACAAAACTTTCTTGGTGTTTAACTATAAAAGGTAGCATGGGAGGTCGCTGCTGAAAGCTGTAAATGTATCAATCCTCATCATTGTGAGATGTGTGTATGAGAGTTAGGTAATGTAACTATATAGAAAATTATGCCCTCTGGGGATCATGTCTCAGAGACGGCCTACTGTTACCCCTGCCTAGCCTTTCCTGTAATGTATTGCTCGATTGTCCACCTTTGCACCAACCCAGAACAGTCAATGGAAAGCCATCAAAGACAAACTCTTAAACTGCTTGAACGTGAAAAGGAACAATGACAGAGAGGGGCATGCCCTGTCTGTGAAAAGACAAAAAACCTGATTCAGTCTGTTACAGGATAGAGCAAGACACTCTGAAGCCATTCACTGCGGCTGTACCTTGAGGAGAGGGGGCTTTGTGAAATAGTGGGTCCCAACTCCCTTAGGCTAGAAAACACTGCAAAAAGGAAATTTTTACCCCCAATCCACTCTTACTAGCAAGCATTTTATAATTTTTTTGGTACATACCCATTTGTTGCCATCACTCACACTTGTTTTAAACACATTTCCTTTTGTTTCATTATAATTGAACTCATGGGCTGTGTGGGATACAGGAGCGGTGAGCTAAGGTAAAAGTGGTGGGTAGGGATTTTGGGAATGGAAAAGATGAGATTTCTGTGGGTATCCGGTGATGAGGGGTTAGATATCACATGGGAACACTTTGAAGGGAGTTGGGGGCTGGGTGCATCTATTGTCAACCTGCAGGACAAAGGCCGGGTTGGCGTAGCCCAGAGGCTGACAGGTTGGTGGCATTAGGGAGCTAACACAAGCAAAACTTCCTCGTGCTGGAGGCAGGTGGCAGTAAGGTGACTCTCAGTATTAGGTGCCCCAAGAAGCATCATCAGCCTAGATAATCACAGTGGTCCCTTCTGGCCTTTGAATCATGGGACAGTCAAGTACAGGGCTTCCTCAGTCTCTCCTAAGCTGTTTCATTTTAGATAAGAGTCACTGAAGCAGGACTGCACCCTCCACCTCCTAGCTCTTTGCTGTGACCACAAGGCTATGGAGTCATTCTCATTCTGTCTCTACCCCAATGGCTCCATTTATCCAGAGCGCAACAGCTTCAACAAGACAGATTGAGGAAGCCCCACATCAGACTATCTTGTAGCCCAGGGGTGATAGCACTCACCTGTGAGGTATGGGAAGCCCCTGTTCAAATCTCCTCAAACAGAGGAAGGAACTGAACGTGGGTCTTGCACATCTGAGTGCACAAGGCTAGGGTTATAAAGTGGGCAGCACCTCTGCCTCCTGCCAGGTTTTCAATGGAAACCACTCTGGTAAGTGGTCTCTGGCACATCTACTGGGTTAGGCCCCACGTGACTTTGGCAGACAAATGCCTGTCATTCCCCAATTCATGGATTGCTCTGGGGCCTAGGCAGGAGACAGATGGCTGGATGCTTAGAGTGAGGCTGTAGTGCACATGCTCAGAAGCATGTGCCTAGGGAACTTTTATTGTAAAAACATAGATGCTAACAGGGTTGGCCAGCAGCAGAATGGGAGTTTGGTGGACAGAACTGAAGCCTGAAAACAGGACTGGTCTGGAAGTCAGGTGCTCAAGCACCTTTATGGATCTGAGCCCTTGTGTAAAATCTACTTCAGGGGCATATTATCGCCTAGGCAAACAAAGTCTAGGCCGGCAAATTTTCTCACGCCCCTTCCCCAACTCAGCCGCTTCCCCAAATCCCCGTCCTGCCTCCTCCCCCAGGTGCGCCGTGCCCCTTCCACCTCCCTCTCAGGCTTGCCGTGCGAAAGCGCTAGGAGGGAGGGAGAAGCAAGTAGTGGCACACTCAGAGGAGGCAGAGCTGAGGTGAGCTGGGGCCTGTGGGTGTGGCAAGTAACCCGGGGGGGGGAGCCAGGAACTGCTCCCCGCCCCAGTTCACCTACGCTCCACCGCTGCCATCACCCAAGAGCCACAACTCCCCTTCTCCCCCTCCCAGGCTTGCCGCGCGAAAGCGCTGGGAGAAAGGGAGAAGCGAGTAGCAGCATGCTCGGGGGATAGCGGAGGTGACCTGGGGCCGGCGGGCGCAGGGAGTAACTCTTTGGGGGTGGAGGGGCAGGGAGCCGCTTCCTTCCCCAGCTCACCATCACTCCACCTCTGCCATTCCCCGAGTGCGCCACAACTCCCCTTCTCCCCCTCCCTCCCAGGCTTGCCATGGTGGAGCGCAGGTGAGCTGGCACGGGGGAGGAGGGGGGAAGAAATTTTTTGAGCGCCTAGGGGTGGCAAATGTGTTAATCCACCACTGATCTACTTAGATAATGACTTTTGTGTGCGAAGGTTCTGGCACCTGCACACAGTCTTACTGCACCACTTTGGGCATGCTCACATTTGCTTACTCACAAAAGGGTACCCTGGGGTCTCAGTAGGCCCAACTGGGCCATCGATATGTACACCTCTCTGTACATACAATGCACCATACAGCAGAAAACGGAATCATATGAGCATTACGCTAGTTCAGATGTAGGTTTTGATCATTTAAATTAATAAAAATTACGTGTCAATTTTTCTTCATGAGCTGTTCAATTCCCAAGATGCACATTTCAAATCCCCTGAAGCAGCTGTTCTTAGACTTGTACAAACCTAGGCTCCTGCAATCAATTACATCAACTTTTAATAAACTTTCTGATACAGACAGTTAATCAATTACCATTGTTTTCATTTTGCCACAGGGTCTGCGCAGCATTTATTTTTAAAAAATGTACTAAAGTCAGAATATGCAACCAGAGCAAACCACAGTAAATCACGAAGAACACGAGGCTGCATAAGACAATCAATCTGTAATTTTAACAGAATGATTAACTAGCCTATTGTCTCACTTACAGCTGAGCCGGTACATGCAGGGCACAGTAAAATCCTGTGACAATGGCACTCTGGCTTTGAATGACACTGAAACCTGACAAACGCTGTAGGCCTCACAGTTATTACAGACGTACTGTTTGTAACACAATGTGAGGTTTTATCTACACGACTCTTATTTTCAGGGTGTTATTACTCCAGCTCAAGTATTAGACTTGAATAAATGCTCATGATAAAGTCCACGTGTAGAACTGATTATCAATTGCTTTTCTTTTTGAAAATGAATTTTAAATCCCTCTAGCTCTTTTTTAATTTAAAAGTATGAAAAAAAAATTGGACAGGGCCCAGCCTGAGAATTCAAAGCTAACTTTACTTTTCAAAATGACGTCTTACAATGGCTTAATCCATAATGTGAACAAACAAGTTCCACCATTTTAGAAAAATATGGGGAAAGCTACAGTTCTGGTTTGTCTAGTTAAAAATGAGTGGATATGAGGAAGATTCAGAGCAATGCAGATGCTTTGCTGCACTTGTGCAGTACCCAAAAATGACCAGAGAGTCATTTACAGTTCAGAGGTCTACGATCTGTGACCTAATAGCTGCTTAAAGCCGTTACAGTCTCAGTGGCTTTGTTCACACTGGGTATTTTTCAGTAAAATTTTCCACCTTTGCATTCATTAGAGCAGCTCCTGGGAACTTTAATGGAGATATGCTGCCACCATTTTAATAGCCATGGAGTCAAGGTATGCTCAGAGCAGGTTGACACGATATGTTGGGCTAGTGGCCCACTGAAGATAGTGAGAATCTTTACTGATTTCAGTGAACACTGGGACTGGGATCTTAAATGCCAGCAGACCATTTCCATTAGTGTTCCCCACATTCCTGCCACCGGTGGAGTTATGGGGGTGATCACAAATGGGGGATGAAAAAAATGTAGTGCAAAGCCCAGGTTACAAATCCAGATGAGCCATAATTACAAAGGACCAACTTATATTGTGCTGTACAAACCTACCAAAATGACAGATTCTGCCCCACCATGCGCAGTCTAGAAGTCAAGACGACAGTTGGAGGAGCTGAATAAACCAGGCAAGGTTGGAGCAGTGAGGTTGGGGTAACAAAAAGAATAGGATACGTGTGTTTAAAATATTTTGGAATTCTGTAGCTAAACAGCTACAACTTCTGGATGACTATAATTTTGAAAGTGTTTCCATGCTTACTGTATATGGATTTTATAGGGGGCCTGTTTGTTTTTTAAAGGAAACTGAGCTACCAAGAGTTACACTTCAGGACATTTTAGCCATGCCTTCAATTCACAACACAGATGCTCAGAAGCAAGCTGAAAATGCGGCTTTGCATCCTGTTGTGCTTCACTTTTGCAGCTTTTAAGGACAAGCTTCCTCCCAGCCCCCCACTGTGACGTTGTACTCCATATGCTTGAAATGTAAATATAATGTAACTGGAATAGGCTTCATGCAAAAGGTCTCTTGTAAGGTATCATTACAAAACTTATAATCTACTGAGTGTGTTCATCCTATTTGTATGAATGTATCTTGTATCTAAAACTAGAAATATGAAGTTAACTCTGAGGTCCTATTGTAATTATGTGAAGTGTGGGCCATTAATGGTGGCTCCAATTGACCAGGACAATTGGCTGTAAATGGCTGTTTCCTTGCAAGCCTTCCTGTGTTCCTGTGAGTCAGGCTGGAAAGAATAGAGGCTTGGAATCTCACAGGACATGTGACCATGTCACCTGGTACTGGAATCCATTCTAAACCTGGTGCTTTTCCATTTACAAGGTGGGGTGGAAGATTCCTGCCTTGTGCCAAAGCTATAAAAGGGGGTGGAACAGAATAAAGGGGGCTGTAGTCATGAGAAAACCCCTAGTTAGCACCTGAGCTAGAACTAACAAGAACTGTACCAGGGAAAAGGATTGGTCCCAGACTAAGAAGGAGTCTAGTCTGTGAAAGAAGCTTATTGGAACATCTCTGACAGTGAGATTTACCTGTATTCAGTTTCTTAGGCTTAGACTTGCGTGTTTTGTTTTATTTTGCTTGGTAACTTACTTTTGTTCTGTCTGTTATTACTTGAAATCACTTAAATCCTACTGTTTATACTTAACAAAATCACTTTGGTTTATTGATTAACCCAGAGTAAGTGATTAATACCTGGGGGAGCAAACAGCTGTGCATCTCTATCAGTGTTATACAGGGTGAACAATTTATGAGTTTACCCTGCATAAGCTTTATATAGAGTAAAAGAGATTGATTTGGGATTTGGATCCCACTGGGTGTCTGGGTGCTGGAGATGGGTGACTTGCTGAGCAGTTTTTGGTTAAAGTCTGCAGCTTTGGGGGCATGGCCCAGACCTGGGTCTGTGTTGCAGCAGACTAGCATGTCTGGCTCAACAAGGCAGGATTCTGGAGTCCCAAGCTGGCAATGGAAAACGGGCTCAGAGGTAATTCCAGCACGTCAGGTGACAGTCCCAAGGGGGAGTCTCTGTGACCGAACCCATCACACCCACCATAACTGAGACCAACAGTATGAGACAAAGATTAGGTGTCAGGTTGCCGTGCACTGATGGGGCCCTCAGTCCAAGAAGTAGTGAAAGATTTATGAAAGAGCTCCCTGAAGGAACAGAGCTGTTTCTCTCTTCGATTTTGTCTATATTTCTTATGGGGCTGGTTGTGGTGACATAAAGCCACTGAGATCTCCCAGTCAACTCTCCTACTATTCCAGCTCTACAGAATATAGTAGTCTCTCCTTCGGGCACTGGGAAGCTGCCACTCCCCAGGGAAGCTTGGATGTGGTGTTCTTATTTAGTTTTCAAGCAATTAGTTCAAGGCTCCCGATTCACGGACTCAGTTGGCTAGCTCATCATGAGGCAGGCAAGAAGACTTGGATTAATTAATTGTGGATGCAATTAATTGCTGGTGCAAAATTGCATCTACAGGAAAGGCATTGGATAGAAGCCCTTTTAAAAAACAGGGCCTAAATGTATAACTGACTGAAAAACAAATATTGCACAGCGTGTTTTGCAAACTCACCCAAGTTGCAAAGCTAAAGTGAAGGCTGATACTCCTTTAACGTCCTCTGTTTTAAAAGGAAGGGGGAGAAGCAGGAAACAATGAGTTGCAGAAGAATCTGAATACAGGGTTCTCTTGCCAACCTACTGCATTACTATTCTTGACTGGCCTGAGGCAATGTGATGAATTATTAGCTACTGTTTGAAATTTTCATCATCAGATGAATGGGGCATACTGCATTCAACAATGACACTAGCATTCCAGCTGAAAAAAGAGGTCCTTCGTAGGTCTTTTTTCTTTGTTGTCAAAACCATTTTATTAAAGGCGAGTTAGTGTCACAACAGGCTCAAGAAACACATGCTTATCAAATCAGTTTGTTGAAAACTACTCTTAACAGAAAACTTGAATGCTTTCAAGGCATGTGTAAGCAATAGTGGCAACCAGCTTCTGCTTTGTACAAATCCTGCTAGCACAATGAAAAACTCAGGAAGGATGCACTGTGGGCAATATTTTTGGTCTTGTGTAGTGCAGTTTGTCTAATAATTTAAATCAGAGAGACCATGAATACAGCAGCTTGACAGACCAAAATATAATCCTTCAACAATTTAGCCCCAGCATGGATTTTTCACTATGGATACTAACAAAACAGACTCAATTTACATCTCAACATAGCAGTGGCAAATACAATCATTATTTGACTCATGCAGCCCCTCCCATTACATGATCTTTTGATTTGCACAAGAAACATTATAAAAAAATAGGTTTATAATTTATATTTCACTCTACCATTAGCTCTGCATACCTCAGGCAATGACAGTGTTTCAGCAGGAATCCTAATATGGCTAGAATTCTGTCCTAAATTTTAACCTCATTTGGTAAGTCCACATAGAAAATAAATGCAAACTCTTTATACAAAACAAGATCAAATGATTGTACCTATAGAAAAGGGGGTTAAATCCTTTTAGTTTTATTATAATGGCACATACTTTATAGTTTCACAACAGCATACTGATTTTGTTGTAGTCTTCTAAACCTGAAGATAGTGTTAATGAACGGAGCAGTGTGAGTTACCATAAGCTGCAGACTCATGCATTGAGCAATTCATGTTCTTTATCTGTTTTCCCAACAGCATCAGGATTGGATAACGGGTCAAGGTCAGCAAAAAGACTGAACCAAGCAGTCAGGTCTTTAGGATTCTTTGCAGGTTCTGGAATAGTGAAATACACGATGTCAGAATTCTTGCCTGTCTTAAACATAGCTGACTGAATGCAGAAGATCAAACAAAACGAATGCCATGAGTATTGTTAGACAGATGAAGAAAATACATCTCCTTCTACCTATAGTGTAATGAATTACATTTCAATATTTTACTTGCAACAAAATTAAATATCCACTCATTTCTGTAGAAATGCATGTAGCACATCAGTCTATACAAGTATTTATATGCTCCCCAATTTTAAATATCTGAGCACTTCCTAATTATTTGAAGATACAAATAATTTCTCCCCTCCCTACACTCCCCATCTCCCTGTTTCCAGCCTGCAGGAGAAATTGCTTGATAACTTGACAGGTGTTTTGATTATGTTTGCGAATGTGAAGGAAGGAGAGCAAAGTAAGGGAAATGAGTTTTGCATGTAGCCTTAGCCACGGGACTAACCACTTCCAATCTTCTCCTGTGAAAGCTTTGTCTCCCGCAAACGTGCCTCCCAGCTTGGTCAACAGTTTCATTACTCTGATGGAATGTAGTGGTTATAGCTGTAGAGGGAGAGTAGATACTTCACGTAGCCAGGGCCAATCCTCTGTACGGCTTTGAATACCAGGACAGGAGGCCCTGAACTGTACTATTTATTCACCAAAAGGAACAGAGTGATGTGTTCACAGAAACCTGCTACGTTAATAGGCTGTTGCATTTTGTAACTGCTGGAGCTATTCAGGGTTAGCAGCTTCACACCTCGATAGAATGAATTCCAATAAACAAGCCTGGAGATTTTGAATGAATTTTTCCCCATAGCCTTATCTGTGTCTGATAGGTTGGGGCTAAGTCTCAGGAAGGGGCTAGTTGGCAGGGTAATCAAAAAGCACTGAAATGAAGGACCCTCTTAGGAGGAAAAGTTGCCCTTAATGATCTGAGTTCAGTTTGAGAAGAGGGACCTCAGTCATTTCAGGGCATTTCCATTTACCCCGAAGCAGCTGGTAGGTGGGACAGGAGAACATGGTCTCTGGTGCCAGAGAGATGAAACAAAATGATCATGGGATGTACTTCCGTTTCCTATGAACAGGAAGAAGATATCCATCAGAGCAACACGTACTGTCTGAGTACTATGGCCTAGCCTGAACGATCCAAAACATAGGCAGCTGGCACTGGAGTGCTAGTATCTCAAATAGCTTAGTTAGAAAAGGGAGGCAAGTTACTGGGCAGTTGGTTGAAAAGTCTCTAACACCACGTAATGGTCTCTTCAGGACTAGCTGCACGTATTAGGGCTCGTTAGACAAAGGAGTTGTGGGAAGTCTCTGTTAACAGGTGTCCCTGATGTCTTCTGTTTTCTCTTACCATCCAGGAAGGGCAGAAAATGTTTTCATTGCCCTCCCTCCCTCCTTTGTGCCAAGCCAAAAAACAGACAATCAGCACAGCAAAAACGGCCAACTGGCCAAAGTGCAGTAAAACAACCAAGTGACACAGTGGGACAGCGCACCCTGGAAGAAGGTGCCCAGGGCAATCACTCTGCTCGACCACCCCTAGTAGGGGTCCAAGTCACAGGCAGCGTCTCTGATTGCTGTCCATGAGTTCATGACTACTGTGTGTGTGAATGGGCTGAATTCCTGGGAGGAGGAGAGAATTGCATTTCTGGTCATGTAGTCAGCATGTTGTTTTTGGTGACCTGTGGAGCTGTCCCAGATACAGATGATATTTTATGTGAAATAAAATACTTCCTCTCGGTGGGAGGTACTGTGTTCTGGGGTTGATCAGAAGCAATCTGGGTTCACAAAGCGATTTATGGACGAGAAAAGTTCTGCTGGGTCTGACTTCACTATCTGTATGTCTGAGAAGCAGAATCTCTTTGCCACCCACACAATTATTGGAATAGGTTTTAGACTAATCCAATGAAGTTTATTGTAACTGCCCTTTTCTGATGCAATTATCACAACTGTGACTTCCCCACCCACTTTATGACCACATCTAAAACGGATGCCAAAACCCACTCAGCCTTATGCGCCTAACCATGCAAAGAAACGTCACACACTTCAGCAAGGAAACAAAAATACAGTTTAGGTCACCGGTCTTTCCTGCATAAGAGATCTTTGAGGAATTTGTGCGCGCGCACACACACACACACACAAACACACACACACACACACAAAGCTAGAGACATGTCATGAACACATTACATTTACTTTGCCCAATCTTTCAGCAAACCCCAACCAAAGCCAATGGGAGTTTTGTCCTGGTAAAAGATGCAGGATTGCACTCTTTGCAATATAATTCACTTGTTGCTACAGGCACCTCAAGGCACACAGATTACTGTAACATGGGGCACGTCACTGAAATAACATCTTGATCAGCATGTTCAGTTAGGATTCTGTTCTACCATATCAGAGGTCTGTACTTCAGCTATAATGTCCTCTCTGAACTCCAGAACAAATGAGGCTCAGTTCAGACTGAGTGCATGTGGATGCAACTCTGTCTCACAGATTTTAGAGCAGAAACCCCTGTGTTTCATCTGAAATTTCACTGGAACTTAAATGATTGCTTTTTAGTGCCAGCAAATACAAATACATGTATATTCCAACACCGACTATCTAAAGTATTTAATTAGTGTGTACATACAATTCCTCAAGGTAAATGTATTATGCAAATAATCATAGAGCAATGGAAAACACTAATAATGAACATATCACCTTTCGCAGGCATCTTGTTGGTGTTCACATTCAGACTGTTTGATTTCTGTGCTGGCTGTGGTATAGATGGATGGCTAACACTGTTAGCTGCCCAGCCTAAAATTCAATAACATGGTGGCATTAGTGTTAATCAACAGTAATTACTTAATGAACTCATATCATCCTGGGTACTTTACAGTAGAAAACTCATATCAGTTGATGGAGTCATACAACACCTCAGCCCTTTGCCAGTTATGGTTACTGCTGCTCATATTCTCCCTCATTTCCATAGAGATAAGCCGTTAACTTCTGCAGAGGAGCAATGTCCTTGAGCAGAGTGTTTCTGCTGACCAAGTGCACGTTCTGCAAGGCTAAGGCAATCGTGTGCTTTCCATCTGCACAGCTGAACTTCCAGTCTGCCTAAAAGAGCATTTGTCCTGCCTGCCTCCCTCCCTCCTAATAAGACCACCTTCCAAGCACATTTCAAAAAATAGTCGAATGAGTTGCTGTTCACAGAAGCTCCAGTCCAGACAATCCAATCAGGCAGGAGGGTGGGTGAGAGGATTTTTAACATTTGAATTGTGGTAAATGTGACTACGATTTAGCTAAAATCTGACCCATGTTGTACATTTTTTTATTCTGCCGCTGCTCTTGTGTAGTTCCAGGGACCATCATTTCATTTATTGGCAAAAGCTAAGTATCTAAAGGGACACTTAACTTGAAGCTATTTTAAAATGATTAATTTTGAAAAATTCCAGGTGCTTATAAAGCACCTATAAGTAGCATACCCAGAACTTTATTCTTTAGGTTCCCTTTAAAAAAAGATTTTATATGGGTGTTTTTTCTTCTTCCTTGGTTTTAAAATTCTTTTCAGCAAGGGAGAAATTAGCTACACAAAGTAAACAGTGAAACTGGCTACACACAAAGTGCTGCTATAACATATACACAAAGGCACCACAGTCGACAGTGGGAATAGAACCCACCAACTTTAGCACCAAAACTCCAGGTCTTTACCCTTGAGTTAACACTCCCCACCCCTTTCTCCTGTGAGAGAGCTGTGGATTTTGCAATCACTGGGCTCAGCCAGTAGAGAAAAACAGGATCACAAGCACTATAGGCTTCCATATTACACTGTTAAACATGCAATGTAAACACACAGGAAAATAGGACATTTTCCCTTAAATTATGTCATTTACAATTATATAAGGTGCTTATTGTAGCTATAATGGGTGCACGTTATTTCAGTCCTTTCATTTTTATGATGATTAAAGGGTATATGCTACCACAAGTCTAACCATGATATGTGGTGCTACGTCTGTGTATATATGTAGCCAGATCCTCTTCCCAGTAATCCAATCATAATGTTGTCTTTTCTGCATGTTACTTACTTATCCAACCACCAATTTTAGTAATCAATGGCCCCTAATTCTAGAATATCTTAAGTGCCATATCTATATATATCAATTGTTCTCATCTCTCTTCTTTCTACAAGCCCACACCTTCCGTCTCTTCTCTGTCTCCCATCCACTTTCCTCTTCCTCCATCCCTCTACTTACTTTCTTATCTTTTGCCATGCTTGATGCCATGTCAGATACTGGGTCCTGGTGCCACTGGGACCTGGTTTCAAAGGCCATTTAAGATAAAGTCTATACCCTAGAATCTTGCTCGCTTCAGTAGACTACCGCCATTACTGTGGCGATCTGTCCTCTTTCTATTTGATTGGTAGGTAAAGCGGTTCCCCTGTGTTTATTAATGCCAAGGCCATTTTATTAAAATAGACAGCAGGAGTGTTTTATAGGCCTGCTCTACACTATGATGGTAAATCGATCTAACTTACATTATTCATGTAACTGAAGTCGATGTAGTTAGATCCACTTACCGAGGTGGCTACGCTGTGCTGTATCGATGGGAGAGCATCTCTCGTCGACTTCCCTTATGCTTCTCAGGGAGGTGGAGTACGGAAATCGATGAGAGAGTGCTCTCCCATCCATTTAGTGTGTCTTCACCAGACCTGCTAAATCAACACTTGCTGCATCGATTGTAGTGTAATCAATCTAATGTAAGTGTCGACATGCACACAGAATCACATAAAATTAGAGGTGGCAAGGGTCTTTTATGTCCTTTCCCTGCCAATGAACAGCAGGTTGTCACCAACTCTAGTAAGAAGGGAAAAGAGATGGAAATCGAGGGCAGAGATGCACTGTCTATATTCGTACAGGCAAACTGGACAATTGTGCCACAGGTCCCTCACAAGCGGCCTCTTTAAAATGTGACCTTGCACTGTTAAAAGTTTAAACATACATACCACAAAGTTAGAATGATCAATAATAAAGGAAGCCTATCAGCCAATCTGCTTGGAAAAGGCTTACACTAGATTGTACCAAAGCCCTTGTAAGTTCATGTGCCACATCCATCTCATCTTTTTCTTTTAAATCTTGTCACAGTTTCACTAATGTACAGCTGGAACAGCGCTAAAGGTATCTGGTTTTGATGGTGGGTTTTTCAGGTTTGTGTGTGTATTCTAGACTACCAATGTCTGATCATTCTAGCAGAAGTTTTTTCTGACGCACAATATGTATCATAACTCTACAACAGGGATCAGTAACCTTTGGCATGCGGCCCATCAGGGAAATCTGCTGGCGGGTCAGGCCAGTTTGTTTACCTGCAGCGTCTGCAGGTTCAGCCAACTGCAGCTCCCACTGGCCGCGGTTTGCAGTTTCCGGCCAATAGGAGCTGCGGGAAGCGGCGGCCAGCACATCCCTCGGCCCACGCCACTTCCCACAGCCTCCACTGGCCTGGCACAGTGAACCACAGTGAATCCCTCGGCCCACGGTCAGTGGGAGCTGTGATCAGCCGAACCTGCGGACGCTGCAGGTAAACAAACCGTCCTGGCCCACCAGCAGATTTCCCTGATGGGCCATGTGCCAAAGGTTGCCAACCTCTGCTCTACGATGTTTGCATACTAGTACCTTCTTTCCTTTGCTGTCTTCCACAATGAAAACCTGATAACCATGGACATATTCTTCTGGGGCTCTTGTGTGATGAAGTGTTTTTTAAATTGCTTCCACAATTTGTAATACAGTATTGTTTTAAATCCCACACGTGCACAATGCTCCATCTAATGAATGGTGAATAGAAATGTAGGAATTTGCTGCCACTATAGTTGAGCATGATATACCCAGCATGATACAATGTCAGATACAAGCCAGGGACCAGGGGCATTGCCTACATCAGCGGTTCTCAAACATCATTGCAGCGTGACCCCCTTCCGACAACAAAAAATTACTACATGACCCCAGGAGGGGGGACTGAAGCCCAAGCACACACCAGCCTCGCCAGCCTGGGCCAGTGGGGGTCCATAGGTGAAGCCCAAGGGTTTCTGCCCTGGGCAGAATATGTATCATAACTCTACAACACAATCTAGTGTAACCTTAGCCCTGGGGCTACGACCCTGGGCAATGGGGCTCGGGCTTCGGCTTCAGCCCCAGGCAGTGGGGTTCGGGCTCTGGCTTTAGCCGCGGGGCCCCAGCAAGCCTAACACCAGCCTGGGTGACCCCATTAAAATGGGGTTGCAACCCACTTTGGGGTCCTGACCTACAGATTGAGAACCCCTGGCCTATATAAACAAACTGCACCAGGAAAGGGATGAAGGCAACATGAACTGAGTAACCATTTCCAGTGTTTTTCTGGAGTTTACTGGATAAACATTTCCCCCCACCCTCTTTGGCACAGTGGTGTTTGATCAGTGTTTACTGGTTACTACAGAAATCAGAAGCCTCATTTATATGCCAATGGCTGGCAATGGATAGGCTGAGTTGGTTAAGCAAATGAGGCCAAATTCTAATTTCACAGAAACAAATGGGAATTTTGCCTGGAAACCTTCTCCCACTGACTTCCGTGAGACCAGTATTTGGCTCAAAGAACTAACTGATGGGAAATTTACACTGATGAGACTGGCAGACCACAAATCTGAACATATTGTAGAATAGTATTTAACTCTTACATAGTTTTTCTTTTTTGTCCTTGCACTAAGAGTTGGGGAGCAGAACACCTCTGAAAGAGACACTGGACTCTGCTCTTGCTTGACTAGAACAGACAGTTGAACAAGTTAAACCAATTTAAAAAAAAGTCCTCAATACAAACTGTGCTGAGTTTTGTGATAATATGCTGGATCTGAAAAGGATTGCTTTAAGAGATTACCAGAATATCTTTATGAAGTACTCTCCTGTACTGTATTCCCATTATCACTACAGAGCATTTAGAGAGAGGAATTTTGCCTTTGAAAAAACAAACTGCAATTTATAAATTTGAAAGCATTTGTTGGCCTTGAGCCTATTCTGGTTTGCCTGTTCACTGAGAATGGCTTTATGACATGACTAGACAAAAAGATTATCAGTGAGACAGTAAGGAAGTCAAGAAGTTTATTTTTCAGCCCAGCAAATGTCAGAAGTAAGTTAAAAAAAAAAAGTTACCACAACTCAATTTAGAAATGGAACCAGCAAGTTGCACATTTTTCTCCAGCTGAATGATATGTCTACACAGATAATGTTAACAAGAGTCCTTTAATTATTATGGATAAGTAAATGGGATCGAAAGTACAGCAAGAGGAAAGCTAACGTTCCCTTTAAAAAGGCAGCTGAAATAGAGAGCTACATTTGCAGTGGAATATAAAAACCTAGAGAGAGTGAATGTTTGTTAACCAAGAACTTTTAAAAATAAAACTGGCTTGCTTTTTCCTTTAGAAATAACAACAACAACAACTTGCACTACAGCATGCCTAAGAGGCTCCACATGAGATCAGTCCCCATTGCGTGAGATACCGTATGTACGTATAATAAGAGACAATTTCTGACCCTCAGGGTATCATCTGTACACTGCACTAACACACCGGTGGCTGGCCCATGTCAGCTGACTCGGGCTTGCAGGTCTATAAAATTGCAGTGTAGACGTTTATTCCCAGAGGCCAGGCACCAGCCCGAGCCTGAATGGCTACACAGCAATTTTATAGCCCCACCGCCCAAGCTGGAATCAGTTGACATGGGCCAGTCACAGGCATTTTATTGCAGTGTAGACGTACCATAAGAGTTTACACTCTAAACAGCCAAGACGGACAAAGATTGGGAACTGAAGTAGAGAGAGACTAAGGTCCCAAATGTGGAAAAAACTTACGCAAATGCAAGACACACACTCACCATGTAGAGAGGACTGTAAATCGTTCATGTTTTGGTCTAAGAGCTGTGAGGGAAGAAAGCCTGATGGTGCTGGCACTGATGGCATGCTCTCCATTTCTCCGACTGAAGAGGCAGTGGAGAGGTCAGTGAGCGGGTCTTCTCCAAAGACAGCTGTCCACTCTTTGCTGAATTCCCCCTCATCCAACGAGGAAGCATTGAGGATTTCATTCAACAATACCATATCATCCTTATCACCAGACTCAGGCTCCAGGGAGTTTGCCAGATCGTCTTTCAAAGCTGATTTTAAACAAAACGTGAGGAACGAGACAAATTACTAGATATGAATTAACTTTCAGGGAAACAAACGCAGAACAAAGTGGAATACAGAAAACTTCAATTCAGTTTTAATATACTGAATCCTATTCAGATTGTATACTCGGTATGGATGTCTATGGTTTCCCATTTCCAGGCCCAGTTTCCGTGGACAAGTCCAGTTGCAGCTTATGCAGCAAAGTATTCTTTGATAGGTACTTGAAAACAATTACCTCCACAGAGACTTTTTTCCATTTAAAATGCAGTACAAGTTCATAATCACAAACCAAAGCACCGTATAGTCCAAGGTTTAATAAATTCTAGAAGGCTGCTTTTCTGCTTGCTGTGTGCGTTCCTGTTATACATGCACTCTAAAAAGACTCATTTGACCTTGAATTAAATCAGATTGCTGCATGCCCAAATAGAATGCTGCCTGTGTAAGATTCAAATATATAGCAAACATTTGTTCAGTTGGACTTTTTGACCCACTGATCAGGGGCGGCTCCAGGCCCCAGCACGCCAAGTGTGTGCTTGGGGCGGCATGCCCCAGGGGACACTCTGCCTGTCACCGGGAGGGCGGCAGGCAGGATGCCTTCAGCGGCATGCCTGCAGAGGGTCCACTGGTCCCGCGGCTCCAGTGGACCTCCCGCAAGCATGCCTGCAGAGGGTCCGCTGGTCCCGCGGCTTCAGTGGAGCCGCGGGACCAGTGGACCCTCCGCAGGCACACCTGCAGGAAGTCCACCGGAGCCACGAGACCGGCGAGCGGCAGAGCGCCCCCCGCAGCATGATGTCGTGCTTGGGGCGGCGAAATGTCTAGAGCCACCTCTGCTACTGATGAATGACTGGATCAGTTGGGGGTCTCTATTTGAAAAAAACTGCCTATTAGATATGTTGAGGGGGATTTTCAAAGACACTCAGCAGTGGTCTAATTCTTCTCCCATTGAAGTCAATGTTAAAACTCCCATTAATTTTAATGGGAGCACAGTTAGACCAGCACTGAGTACTTTTGAAAGTCCCAGCTCTTAACCCTCGTTATCCTCTTGACCTGTTTCCCCTTCTATATCAAAGGAACTGTGGTTAAAGAAGATGCTAGGTTAAAGAATCAGAGGGTAGCCGTGTTAGTCTGGATCTGTAAAAGCAGCAAAGAATCCTGTGGCACCTTATAGACTAACAGACGTTTTGGAGCATGAGCTTTCGTGGGTGAATACCCACTTCCTCAGATGCATCTGAGGAAGTGGGTATTCACCCACGAAAGCTCATGCTCCAAAACGTCTGTTAGTCTATAAGGTGCCACAGGATTCTTTGCTAGGTTAAAGAAGATGCTGGCAAGGTTGGTGCTTGGAAAAAGTCTACTCCCACCCCCTCTACACAGCGCACATAATTCTTGATCATAACTATTAACCATCTGGTTACATCTGATATTGTCACAGTACTCAAACTGAAAGAAACCATCTCTGGATTTAATCAATAAGGTTACTTTCATCTTCACCCAGAAATGTTTAGAACTACAGGTATATTGAGGGACTATGCTGATAATGATAACAGTGGTTTCCATCTTCTACTTAGCACTGGTTACAAGTCTGATACTATCGCATTAATGAAACTGAACAGTTCACCTCAATTATGTATACCTCGAGCATGTGAAAGCACAAGAGGCAACTTCATTTTGCAAAGCTTCAGATGACTAGTTATCTTACTTTATCCTCCACTTCTGCTTACATACAACTGTAGAGATTACAGATGCTTTTAATGTTTTTGGCATAAGAGACCGTAAGAATGGAAAAGAGGATCTCATGAGGCAAAATGGTCACTACATTTTATTTAAATCTAACTCCCTACTTCAATGTGTTCTTTTTTTTAATGACCACAATGATTTACACTGAAGTGACCACAGCGGAGTCAGTGGAGAGAAAAGGGGCAGAACTTGAGTTTTAAATAGGCACACGAGTCAATATCACATAGGAGAATACAAACATCTACATATGAGGAATGAGTAAACCAGCTCCTATAAAATAAGAACCAGCCTGAATTTTTAGCCAATATTAAGGTAGAATCCAAACATTTAAACATCTTTTTAATTTACAGTTTTATATGGCTCTGCATTTCTTAGGTGGGATCAAAAATGGAAAGAGCACAGAAAAGCCTATTCTCCTGGCATTCCTATTAGAAATTACCGGAAGTATCACAAGAGAACCTATCTCATGAGATTTTCACCCCACCTCCCTCATCTCAGAGGCGTGGCTAAGAACATTAATACCTTCAAAACTTTTCAAAGTTCACTTAGCAGTACTTATCCATATATTTACAGTGCACTCATGACTATGGTAACAACAGTACTCTCTCTAGTATTTCTCAGGCATTTATCATTCTGATATCTAAGCACTCACATACTCTCCTAGTGTTTCAGCAGGAAATGTTTTACGTTCATGAAGTTTCAAGACTAGCAGGAGAAGATAACATGTATTAAGAGTGTTGTTACTAGTGATAATGTGATACCATTACTGCACCTCACCACAAATTAAATTTACCACAACAGGAAGAAAGTTTGCAGTGATACAGCTCAGATCAAAACTATGCTAGGTTTGCAGTTTTCATGTATGTCACACCTAGTCAGTGAAGAAATTATACATGAAGATTTAAATCTGAAAACTCAATTTCTTCTGACTATTCTAGTGTGGTAGCTATATTAGGTCATAAGTTATGGACTTTCTTACTTCATACCCCTCTCCGACAGTTTCATATTTGTTTTACTTTTTGATTTTCTCCTTTGCTTTCTATCCACCATTTCTTCTTTACTGCCCATTTTCCCATATATCCTTTCCTTGCCTGCACACACAGCTCTGAGCACTGGAAATGTTTAAACACCACATTTAAAAAAATCCTGCCCTCACATTTCATTTTTGTCTGTTTGAATACACGTAACATGTATGTGTCCTTTAGAACCATTCTGTAGGGTATTTTAAAAAAAAAAGGAGAGGAAAGAATAATGTGGCTTGAAAGCACTGCAACATGAGGGTCAAACAACACAGAAGGCGAATTAGGACTTGTGTACACACAAAAATTGTGCCACTTTAACTGTACTGGTAGAGTTAAAGTGGTAAAATCCCCCCTCACAGTTGTATAGGTATCAAGGTGTTTATACCAGTAGATATTATTTTGATAAAATTAGAGGAATAAGGTATACCACCACAAGCACCTTTATACCAGCATAACCGCCTCCATGCTAAGGATTGTACAGTTCTAACTCTTTCAAAAATTGTTAAATTGGTTCAAAACCTGTACATAGACCAGGCCTTACCTGTGACTCCCGTAGGAATGTTTGACATAGAAGATGGTGGAAGTGGTGGAAAAAGGAAAGAGAAAAAGAGGCCACTACCAGGCACAAGAGGGACACAATATTAAGCCAAAAAGCAAAAACTCACCATGTCTAACAGTTTATACATGGAGAGTGTGGGGCTCTCTATTACACATATGACTGAGAAATCATCACTATGTCAGCATCTCCATAGCCCTAGATAATATTTCCATCAGCACTTCAAAAACAGAGCTGTGCAACTAACTATTTTTTTCAGTTTTCCGGCAATTCCAAAAATTACTTTCGGATTGACCTGAAAATGAAATTTTTTGAAATTTTCCACAACCTCAAAAAATAATCAAATTCATTTAGACCCAAAATGCAACATTTTGTTCAACATGAAATGAATTGTTTCCTTTTGATTTAAAGCTTCTTAAAATTTTTGAAGCATAAAATAGAACTTTAAGAATGAAAAATCATTTTGAATCAAATAATCTTCACTTCAAAAACGTCAAAACAACTTTTTTTTTTTTTTTTTTTTTTTTTTTTTTTTTTACACAAAAACAATTCAGCAAATTCAAAACAAATTTGCAACATATTTTGTTCAAACCAAACCTGCATTTTTGGCAAAAACTAAGTTATAGTTGAAAAACTTTTTTCCCCGAGACAGTTCCGTTGTCTTAACTAGAGTGTAGATATCTGTATCCACTCCTTCCCATTTGGAATTCTATACTTCATAGGCTTCTCCTCAGATAGCCTAAAATATATTCTCCAATCTATCTGACTCAGCTACTGAACATTTTTGAGTCACAAAAGACTGTGTGGCCTTCTGAGATAAGTAAATTAGGAGCAAATGAAACCATTGCATGAAGTGTTACTGCATTTCCATAAAATAGAAAAGGTAGGAGAAAAAGACAGGCTAAAACAGCACAGTTGGGAAAGAACAGTGAATACTACTCATCCCTTAGTGCTGACACTAGTCAACCAGCAGAGGATACAAGCAGAGGGTATATATTATAGATTGTTCTCCCGTGTATAAATGAGAACAGCATATCTGTTTTAATTAACAAGGGAGAGTCAGAGAACTCAACAGTTCTTTTAAGTTTTTAAAAGAGCTCAAATCAGTTGTTTCTGGTACTGATATCTGCCATATTTCCAAAAAAAAGTTATAGCGGCTATAGAGTCAGTACCAACTATAATGACAAGGTGGGCATAAAAAGCAAAGAAGAATAAAAGACAGGACTATTAAACATTATGGGAAGGATGGGAATGACATTGTAACATGCATAACATTAGCCCCACTGAAATAAATATGAATTACATCTTTTGCCAGCAAGACAATTATATTTTTTGGCAAATAAATTGAAGTACTGTAAATCCTATGGCACTCAATCGGGTTTACTTTTTATTTCAATATCAGATTTAGTGCAGACAAATTACGTATGCAGAGTTGAAGTTCTTTAACAATATTTAAATACTGTAGGTGGATGATCTCATTTAGAAAAAAATAAGATTAAAATTATTTTTGGTGTTTTGCTTTTGGAAAACTGATAAAATAGACATGCATGAATTTCACATACCACTTTCTTCAGGTTTCAGGTCTAATAAATCATCTATGGCACCTACTGGTTAAAAAGCAAAGCACAAAAAATTATTAGTCATTCACTGAATCTTATATAATCAATAGTTATAAATTGTAAAGTAAAGCAGTTTCAGTCTAGGTTACCAGAATTCTCTTTATAGTCAAAGCTTCCTCCTAAGGTAGAAAGGATGTCCTTCCCATCTTCAGCTGTAACCAAACACATGAAGTAAGTCAAACCAAGTTCAGCAGTAGGTATATACTATCGATCACCTGACCAGGATGGTGGTGATGATTTTGAATGCCCAGGGAGATACAGAGCGGCTACGAAAATAGAAACAACAATAATAATGGGGGATTTCAACTATCCCTATATTGACTGGGTACATGTCACCTCAGGATGGGATGCAGAGATAAAATTTCTAGAAACCATTAATGACTGATCCTTGGAGCAGCTAGTTCTGGAACTCATAAGGGGAGAAACAATTCTTGTTTTTCCCTAAGTGGAGCACAGAATCTGGTCCAAGAGGTGAATGTAGCTGAACCACTTGGTAATAATGACCATAATGTAATTAAATTTAACATCCTAGGAGCGGGGGAAATACTAAAGAAGATCTAGCATTTAACTTCAAAGAGGGGAAATTCACAAAAATGAGGAAGTATCAGAGGGGTAGCCGTGTTAGTCTGGATCTGTAAAAGCAGCAAAGAATCCTGTGGCACCTTATAGACTAACAGACGTTTTGGAGCATGAGCTTTCGTGGGTGAAGTGGAGCTCATGCTCCAAAACGTCTGTTAGTCTATAAGGTGCCACAGGATTCTTTGCTACTTTTAAAAATGAGGAAGAGACTTAAATGGAAACAAAAAGGAACAGTAAGAGTGAAATGCCTGCAAGCTGCATGAGAACTATTTAAAAACACCATAATAGAGGTTCAAACTAAATATATCCCCCTGCCTTCTCCCTCCAAGAAAAAACAGAGAACCAAAAAAAATGCCACCATGGCTAAATAGCAGTCTAAAAGACTCTGTTAGAAGCAAAAAGGCATTCTTTAAAAATTGCAAGTCAAATCCTTTTGAGGAAAACAGAAAAGGAGCATAAACTCTAGCAAGGCAAGTGTAAAAGTATAATTAGGCAGGCCAAAAAAGAATTTAAAGAGCAACTATCAAAAGACAAAAACTAAAAGCAAATCAATTTTTAAGTACATCATAAGCAGGAAGCCTTCCAATCAGTCGGGTCACTGGATAATCAAGGTGCTAAAGGAGCACACAGGGAAGACAAGGTTCTTGGGGAGAAGCTAAATGAATTCTTTGCATTGATCTTCACAGCTGAGGATGTGAGGGAGATTCCCACATCTGAACCATCCTTTTTATTGGACAAATCTGAGGAACTGGCCCAGACTGAGGTGTCAATAGAGGAGGTTTTGGAACAAATTGATAAAATAAACAATAAAAAGTCACCAGGAGGGTATGAACATGGGCCTGGGGCTGCTCTAGGGTCTGCCGGCCCTCTGCCCAGGGCAAGTAGAGGGTCTGGGGCTCTCCAAAGAGGCTCAGGTTCCCTAGGTGGCCCAACTCCAGCTTCTGGCCTGGCTAGGGGGTGTGGCATTGGGGGAAAGAGGAGGAGCAGTTAGTCCTTAAGCACCTATTCGTAAGGTGTCAAAAAGAAAAAATATTATGGGAGACTTCAATGTGGGAGATACTGCTTGCTGCTTGGGACCTCCAGCATGTAAAACATCATCAAAGTATACACATTTTCTAACACAAAAGGTATTGCACCCAACATGAGGTAACATTGTTTTGGCTCTCATAATGAAGGATAAAGATTAATCAGTCACTGTACTGGAAGTTGGTGATTGCCTAAAAAAAAGTATTGGGAATAAAAATTTAAACAGAAAAAATCTGAATGAAAATGGGAGTGCTTAAGGAAGAGCTAATAGGTGGCCAAAGAGCCACAATTAAATAATGACAACTTTGGCTAAAAGCCCATCCTGGACCCATGGCAAAGTGAAGGCAGCAATTAGAGATTTTAAAAAGCAATATAACAAATGGAATAAAGTTACTTAGACAGAACTGATTATAAATGAGAACTTATGAAAATTGATAGCAGGAGCTAAAGAAATCACAGAAAAAATCCATGCCTGGCAGGGCTAAGGACAATAAAAAGGAGGCTAAGTAATTAGGAACAAAAGTCCTAGCAATGGGAAAAGCCAGACGAGGATGGTAAAACTGGTAATAATAAAGCAAAAAAGGGGAAAGTGTTCGATAAATATTTCTGTTTGGTATTTGGAAAGAAGCAGGATTGCGTACTCCTGTCATATGAGGATGACGAAGAGATTTCTGGTCCATCAGAAACTTAGGCCCAGATCCTCAAAGATATTCAGGTGCCTAATGCCCACTGACATCAATGGTGATGTGATTTCAATGGGAGTTAGGTGCCTGAATACCTCTGAAGATCTGGGCCTGAGTAAATTACATCTACCAGGGATAAACATTTTAAAATCAGCAAGCTAGAGTTCAGACTGGATGATGTATTGATCCCTTCTGTGCTTACAGGGCTGGCTCAAGGGGTTTTGCCGCCCCAAGCAGCAAAATAAAATCAATCAATCAATCAATCCGCGATCGCAATCTGCAGCTCTACCGCCGCCGCTTCAGTCTTTGGCGGCAATTCGGCAGCTGGTCCTTTGCTCCAAGAGGGACCGAGGGACCCGCCGCCGAAGACCCAGACGTGACGCCCCTCACTGTTGGCCGCCCCCAAGCAGCTGCTTGCTGGGTTGGTGCCTTCAGCCGGCCCTGTGTGCTTAATTCTACGAATCTCTGTGAAGTAGCTTGCGGAAAATAATACATATGTTAAACAGATCACCACAACTGAGAAACATTAGGATATTAAATAATACCTGAATAGGTCAGTTCCTTGCTGTGGTTCTCCTCATCTAGTGAAATCAACCTTAAATTGGAGAGTGAAAAAAATTAAGAGCACACTTCTCTGTTTTCGTCATACATCTTGTAAAAGGAAGAAACTTTGGATACCTTTCCTTCTTCAGTTGTACCATAATAGCATTACATCAGTAGCAAGAAAACAGTAATTTACACTAATCCCTTTACTTCCCAAGTACTCTGGTAAATTGTTGCCTTCTAATATTTTGTCTGCAAAACCTATTAAAGATTAAACTGGGTGGAAGAGAAACTGTCAAGTGGCTTAAGTCCCATTTTTATCTATCTAAAAATCTGTAACGGACAATATACAATTGGATTCTGTGCATCCAGATTTTGTTTTGCCCACTTCTCACTAAGGAGCTATAATCATCCCCCACAAAAACATTTTGCGTACTCGATCTATGGCAGCAATTAAATAGTATGGGCCAGATTCACTCCTAGTGCAAGTCCACTGACTCCAGTCAAATTACATCCATCTCAGTGTCAGCACAGATTTGGAAAGAATGAATCAACAGTGCTGATGTTATGAACAAGCAACATAAGGTCGGTCTACATACAATTTTTATACTGGTCTAACTATTTTGATTAGTGGCGTATTTAACCAAATAAATGTAGTTATCTATATAGCCCTAATATAACTGATTCCACAGTAGTGAGGGTTGCACTGCTTCAACCATATACTGGTATAGTAAAAGCAGTACAATTTGTGTGTGTAGATTATTTAAAAATAAAACAAAAAAAACCAGTCATGTTAATTTAACCTGTGTTCACAACATAAGTAAAATTCAACAGCCATCAAATGCAGAAAGGTAAAGGGGTTGTGTTATTGACTTAACCAATGGTTTCATAGTTGAGTACCAGAAGAATAAATGACCTGATGAGAGTAATGTAAGTTCATTAATCAAGGTAATGACTTCAATTCCACCCCTGCAAACAAGTCAGATATTTAAAATATGTTTTAAAAGCTGTTAGTGATTCGATGGGGATTTATATTTATTTTTTCTAAAGCCTTAGAAATGGTTATTAATATTTTTGTTTTAAGGAAGAAAATGAGGGAGAGGGAAACTGTTCTTTCTTCTCTGTTACAGAGGATTGTGAAAAGCCATGACACAAGCCACCATGCCCATTACATGACAGCTGATGTGTTTTCTGGCAAGATCTACAATACTATATCTAGTATCAACATGAACCATGATTCTAGCACTCAGGATAGGTGTACTGTTTTGCTTTTGTTTTTAAACCGTAGCAGGAACTCAGGTAATATGGGGACTGGGGAAGTTTCTAGGCACAAGCTCTGAATTGGGGTGAAGTGGAGGAAGCTTCAGGGAATAATCATAGAAGTGTAGGACTGGAAGGGACCTTGTGAGGTCATCTAGTCCAGTCCTCTGCACTCAAAACAGGACTACATACTAAGTAGTTCATTCCTAATACTCTTTTCCTTATTCCAAAAGTTCCTTCTTCAGTTTTAGGAGAATTTTTTTTCTGAGATTCTTTACTAGTGTCTCATTACAACCAATGGATTCACAGTAGTGCTGGGAAAACAGACACCTGCACAAGGTCACTTGGCTGTGTCCTTTGTAACCTGTTTAACCCCCAAATAGGACTCACTTAAAACCTGTTAGCTAGTGGAAAATGTCTTCTGATTCTTTAATTTGTTTAAAAAAGCAACAATCTTTCCAAAAGCCTTCTAAAAACCAGCCAAACAAAACCCAGTAACCAGCATTCAAATTGTTCTTAATTTTTTGACATCCGATCCATATGCAGGTACTTTACTTGGATGGTCAAAACAACAGGTGGCATCAGGATTACATCACTGTATGTCCTCGCAACTGAATCGTGACATTTCCATAGGTGAGGGATCACATCTCATCCTCCAGTTCTCCCATCCCCTGATCAGCTGCTCTGAAGATTAACGTACATCCCATTCATATATCCCTCTCACCTCAGAGCCGCAGGTAACTCAAGTCACAACAGAATCAGCTCACTTGGATGTACTCTTTGCAAAGTACCTACTGCTGTACTGGATTAATAGCCAACATTGTATACATCATAAAAACTAATCAGTGCTTAAAGCAAGCAAGAATTCAGCTTCTGTTCCCAGGTGCAAGGAAGACAGCATGAAAGGGACAAAGGATGGAGCGAAAATTATCATTTTTCTTGAATTAAGTTGTTTACTGTTTCTCTTTATTTTTCAGTTTTTGCATTTTCCCCCTTATTAAACAGAAAGAGTAAAGCAGAAAGCAGTTAATTCCAGGGCCTAATTTTACTTGTTCTACATTGCTCACTTTTAGTTTACGACAGAACTTTTGTGCGTGGCTCCTTGGCTGGGGATCTGATATATACACTGCAGTATTACAGGAATTTCTCCACTTTGATCTCTACTTATTCAAATCTCTAACGTTCAAATAAAGTGAGCCTGTATTTACAGTTATAAGCATGACAGGTGCCTCACAATAACCTTTAAAAAACAGACAAACCCAAAGATGAATTGGAAAGCACAGCACAATGAAAAAAATACATTGTTCTGAGATGCAGGACACGTGACTTACTGAATCTGCTGATCCTCCACTGATTTGGTGCCCGCAGTCTGCAAATCCTCCTCCTTTTCAGCTTTCTCACTTAATTTATTTACAGGATCTTGTAAGCTCTAGATCATAATCAAAACATAAATGAAAAAGAAAATGGTAGACAGTCAGGGAAATGATATTATTTCATGTAACATTAAACTGGCCCGGCTAAGTCCACAAAAGAGAGCAAAATACTTTCAAAATACTGGAGCCTAGTCTGAATCAGAGAGAGAAAATTTCTGCACGTAAAATTTTTTTTTAGTGATTATTCACTAAAGCTGAGCTACAGTATAAATAACATGAAAAGTAGCAACCACTCACTATACATGTCCTTTATTGACCATTCATTTCTGAAGGAGGCCTCTTGGCTCTTGCTAAACTCATATTCTGTTTCCAACATGTATTTAAGAAAAATCTGTTCCGTTTGCAGCCCACACACTGACACAGTGGATTGTGTTTTTTGTGTGTGTGAGAAGATGAGCTAGAATTAAAAATAAAATGAAGCCATATTTTTTCCTTCATACTGCTTCTTTGTCTCCTCTGGCACAGCTATTTACAGAACCCTGACAACTTAGCTCATGTGCAAAGACTATAAGGCCACACCTGTGTCCTCAGTGACAAACTCTTATACTATATGATCTCCAGCTACTGTACTTCATCAAAACCTATTTGGTGTTTATTTTATAATTGAAGCAGATTTTGTGAGGTGGCTAAAATGGAAATTTTGTCAGTTGAAAGCACTGTCATGCACTGAAAAGTAAATATGTAAGTAACTGCATCCTGGACTTTCATGTTTATCATCTTAGTCCCAAATTTGACATGCAAACAAAAGTACACAAACAGTTTATGCACTCAGTGACAAGGATTAGATACATGATCATTAAAAGTATATATTAGGATGTTCTGATGTGGGTCTGCCTCACTCTCTCTTGTGGCAGCTACTCCACATACACCTCTACCCCAATATAACGCAACCCGATATAATACAAATTCAGATATAATGCGGTAAAGCAGCACTCCGAGGGTGGGGCTGCGCTCCAGCGTATCAAAGCAAGTTCAATATAACGCGGTATCACCTATAATGCGGTAAGATTTTTTGGTTCCTGAAGACAGTGTTATATCAGGGTAGTGGTGCATATAAATAATTTAATCATTAAATATGCATTGGGCCAGAGAGAGTAACTCCATACCCAAGTGGTTCGGGCACTCACCTGAGATTCAAGAAACCTATGCTCAAACCCCTTCTCCTCATCAAGCAAGAGGGTCTCCCGCATCCCTGATGAGTGCTCCAGTCACTGGCCACAAGGAAAATTTCTTTCTTGCCTCATCCCCAGGCCATTTTGTGTGGAGTTAGGTGTGTGCCACCATCATTCTTGCAAGAAACAGCTTAGGCACTTCCCTTCCAAGAGAAGGTTCCCAGCTGTGGCTCCCAAGGAGAGAGAGGCAGCTCCCCCCAAGTCCGGACTTAGGTGCCTAACTCCCTACAAACCAGTGGGGTTTAGGATAAATCCCTCTCCTTGGTATCTGCTATCAGCTAGTTTAGGGAGCTCCTCACACAGTATGCTGCCTTTTGTGGACCCCATTTTTAGGCATCACTCTAACCCCATGAATTCTATAGGGAGCCTTGATGCATAACTCAGAGCTTGTGGATTCCACCAGTTGGCAACAGTCTTAAAAGTCTGAGATTGCAATGCTGAGCATTGCAAGGCCTAAGTCCCTTTGTGGATTTGGGCCCAGATCGTAAACTTGGAACTGTGAGAGTGGGTCTTTGTGCCTATGCAGAACAGCACTGAATTCAACAGAGCTCTGTGCAGACATAAGTGTGTCTTGAAGGATCAGGATTTATATTTGTATCTTGCGTTGTGCCAAACACACTATGTGAATGTAACAAAACACTAAATGGAGCAGATATCATGATATGGAATACCCAACAGATCTTCTTTTGTGGGTAAGAAAATTCCACTTTTACTGTCCCTTTTCTGATAACTGCACTTTAAAGTGTTCATTTTACTGTAAGCCTTGCTGATATTCAGGATAACCAATTTATTTATTTTTTGCTGAGAGAGAACACACTTTGTAAGAAGCACACTGAGTAGAGAACCGTTATAGTTTGTGTCCAGAGTCTTAATAAAATGTTAGAATACATCACTGGAATAGTAGAACCAGGGGAAGCTCTCGCTCCAAGTTCCCCACAGGATCACAAAGGAAATTAGAGTCACCAGCTGATCTGCCATGTGGAAAATATCCCCACTTATCTAGTTTAGTTTGCTTTTACTGCTCCCCTGCTGACCTGAACAGATTATTCACCAGCAGGGGCATTTCTAGCTCCTGTTTATATAATTTTGGTCCATGTTTATATGAAGGCAGCCAGTTGTACTTATTTTACTTTTGGTGTTTTAGGAACCACGCTAATGTGCTTGCCATAAAGCTACATCTTGCAAGGCTTTTGTTTTCTTTATCCCAAGTTTATTTTTCTGCAAAGTAGCCTAAGTGAATTTAGTGCTGGATTAACAGCACTGGAGAGTCAAGGTGTTTAAAGAATAGAAAAAAAAAACACATGCAGCAGTAGTGCAAGCTTCTCATGCTGTGCTGCAAATAGAATCTAGTGGGATCAGTCCCTCTTCCAGTTCAGTCCAGGATCCCTTTGCTTATACTGCCAAAAAGGGCATTAATGAGCACCATTTACGAGGGGCTTTGTGGGTTTTGGGAAATGGACACTTGTCCACTGGCACCTAGAATGAAATCACTCTTGTATTTCATAGATACCATACAACAGATGGTAATGACTGGGCTGCATTCAAATCAGTGACCAAAGACCAGTGCTTGCACCACTGAAGTCTGCGGGAGTTTTTCCATCGACTTAAATAGGCACAGGACTAGGTTCCAGCAGACTAAAGGCTTTAGTGAGATGCGGCTCAGAGGCACCACACAGAATGCAATGCGGAGAGGGCTGTATGTCACCTTTGTATCCTACTGATCCTTGGCTCCTCCAAAGGCTGAAGAGGCCCCTCACAGGCCCTGAGGACTTGTCTAAGTTACAGCAGCCTCCTCAGGTTGCCTCATGGGCCACAGCACTGCCTGGAATCTCTGCAGTGTAGCGTGCTGTGGTCCTGTCCCTGACATGCCCTTCTCTCCCCCAGACCCACCCATGGCTTATGCCCTATGCCAGGGTTTTTGCGAGGTCCTCAGGAGGCAGTCTTATATTTGTCTTCCGCAGTGCTCTGAGAGGAGAAATCCTCTGCCAGCCAGATATGGGGCTTTTAGGGCCCCTTTCTCTGACTGTCTCTCTCTCACCCTCCATATTCCAGTACCATTTCCCTGAGCCGTTCAGTCTTTCCTTTTAACTTTTATTGAAATGTAATAAATACAACTTACACTATGATTTTTTAACTGTTTTGATTTCCAAAAAGTTTGTGGTTACCATAACATGGTAACTGCAATACCAGATTAGCACCCATGCTTCCATTAATGATTCAAAGGTGGAAAGAAAAATCCTCAGTATTCCCTGGGAAAATTATATATATACAATGTTTTTTTAAACAGGTGTTTTCCTCTTAAAAACTCTAATACTATGCTAATATTTTCCATCAGTGCTCAGACTGTTTCAGGAAATACATTTTTATGGTACCAGGATCAGCACACTATGGGAAATGCCATACAAAAATGGTGCTCACAAGTGACTGAAAAGGTAACAGAATAATATTATTAATGGAAGTTACTATTTTCTGTATTAGGAAAACAAATATAGCACAAAGTCAACAATTAAAAGGGACATTATGCTGCATAACAATTAAAAAAAATGGTAACCATATTTTAATGCAATATCCAAGTTTAATCATATTGGTATTTAGGAAATATTGTCTTGAACTCTGCTAACAAATACCTCAGTATTTTCCCCTCTCTTTCTCCCCATGAAAAGCACTTATTTTTTTATGAAAGAGACAAAAGGGCTAGAGAATTTAGCAAATATTTTAATACAAAAATAAATGTAGTTAAGAAACAGTGGTTAACAGTTTGGTTTGCTGAATGTAAATCCACAGTTTGCGACTGCAGTTGTGAACAAGTATAGAAACAACAGTATTTGGCATTCTGTAAATATCTTTGGTACATAAGTTATGTTATGTTTTGATAGAGCGAGGAATTCTCTCTTACCTTACAGATATTATCATAAGTAGACTTCACTGAAGTCACTGGAGTTGTGCACACTAAACCAAAGCTATTTGGTTCAGAATAAGCAATATGCATAGGATCATATGCTTTAACTAGATCAGGGGTCCCACACACAGTGCATGTGGGTGCCATGGTGCCTGCCAGGGCATCTAAGTGCGCTCATGTATTGGTCAGCGGTCGAGAATCCGCCGAAACTCCATCGACAAGCAGTGTCATCCAGAGGCGTCGCCGCCAAAATGCCGCATTTCAGGGATGACGACGCTGGATGGCGCTGCTTGTCTGCGGCGACGCCTATTGACGTTGCTGCTTGTTGGCGGCATTTCAGCGGCGACGCCTACTGAAATGCCGACAAGCAGCAACGTCGGCGGATGCTCGTCCGCCATCATGGTCCTCCCGTGGCTCATCGTAAAAGGTTGGGGACCACTGAACTAGATGAATGTGCGGTGCTCCAATTGACTTGGCTGAGAGCTGTATGCCTGTACCCGAAACTCAATTCTCAGAGCATTAACAGAACCTTCTTGCTTGCCTCATTTATACCCCTCCAGTATAAAATCAGGAATATACTTTGTGTTACCCTGTACACACTACATTCCTTAGAGCAGTGGTCCCCAACCTTTTTTGTCTGGCAGGCACCAGACGACGAGGCACAGAGGATCGTGGCAGCGGACGAGCATCCACCAAAATGCCACCGACAAGCGGCAACGTCAATAGGCATCGCTGCTGACAAGCAGCGACGCCTCTGGATCATGCTGCTTGTCGGCAGCATTTCGGTGGATGCTCGTCCACCGGCCAGTACATGGGTGAATTTAGACACCCTGGCGGGTGCCATGGCACCCATGGGCACCGCATTGGGGACCCCTGCCTTAGAGCTTGTCTTCACACGGAAATCACACCAATTTAATTGAAATGTTAAAAGTTAAACTAGTATACTCTTTGTGTGTGGATTCTTTTATGCCAGTTTAATACTGGTTACATAAGTTTAACAATCCCTAGGGTAAAGAACTAATGTTTGAAGCCTTAACCAAAATGTATAGGAAGTGACTCTTTTCAGGTGTTGCTTCTAACCCAGCTCCTGACCACAAACAGAATTGTCTCAGCCAAGTTTGGTGATGCTTACTGTTCACGTCTGCTGACTTGTTTGGGGTTGTAGGCTAACTCCTGAGCTGGTAAGTGCCAACTTTGCAGTGAGGACATAGGTTAAACGACTCTAGTGCTGATAGTCCTTCAGTGCCTTCCCACAATTCCCCCCACGTGTCCAGAAGGACAGACAAGTCCTCTCACAATCCACCAGGAAAGAATCACAGAGCAGATCATCTTACTACAGCACAAAAAACCACATGCCCTAGGTACACACACTGGTTAGCACAGCACCAGTGATGACACAGTAACTCGAGTATGGCTTTGCAGTGTGGCTGCTCAAACCTGACCTAGATAACCCGGATGCTCAGACCCAGGTGCCAATCATTTCATATAATTCCACAATGAAGACCCAATAAGACAATTATGGGACATCTGCTGCTAGACCATGAAAGTGCTTTTGTCCCACTGTGGTTTCCTTCTTTTCCTCCAATAAATTAAAAAAAAAAATTGAATGGGTTTATATTAGCAGCTGAATGAGAATTAGCCATATATCCACCCACCCTTATTTCTTTCCCCCACACAGTGTGAGGGACAGCTGTCAAACTGGCAGAGGGCCAAGGAAAGTATATGGATGCCCTCCCAGTCCTACTGTCCAAAATAATGACCTTCTCACTAGGAAATTGTTATACACTTTTCAACACCAGTGTTATAAAAGGCGTAAGCTTTACCAAAGCCAGGCTACAGGCATTTTTACCTCTGTGTTCACTAACTCAACATGGTTTCAATGGCAAAGTGGTAAAAAGGTCTGCAACCTGCTTTTTATAGCTGGATTGATGGCACCAGTGCTAAAAAATGGCTACAAAAGTTCCTAGTGCAGATGAATGTAAAGAACGAAGTTCTCCATGGGGGTAACATGATATACTAGGACCACCATTTTCACCATCCACCTAGTGAGTAAAATGAGCACCTTTGGGCTTGGCAGCTCATCACCCCGGCACCTGTGGGCTTGCTGCATCAGTTATGAATGTAAAAAAATTGTTTGAGCCCTGGCTCCTCTTCCATTGTAAATTAAACACTGAGTAAAAAGTGGGATAGTAAACAGAAATCAGGAGGGATGACTTACATAAGAAAAAGACAGCCGAATATAATAATCCCTATGCAGTGCTTTTACAGCCAGAGACCTCAGAGAGCTCTAAGTAGTCAGTCAGTAGCATCATCCCCACTTTACAGATAGACAAGCTGATACACAGAGCTTGGAATCCAGGTCTTTTGTTTCCCCAGTTCAGGACCCACACTACTTTCAGACCCCTGTGAGCAATTCAGGAAGTTAGGAATTATATTACCAAAAACACAAACAGGAATTAATGAAATATTAAAGTAACTATGGCAAGAAATAAACAATTAAAGGATACAGAAATGAGCTTCATTCATGAAAAGAAGCAACTAATGCGTATTCTGACACATTTGTTATAGAGTAAAATTGTTCAGGTTAGTGCAACCTTAACATTCTACACGCTCAATCAGCCCATTCCCTTGAATAATACCGTAGCAAACAGATCTCTCCACATCAGGATGCATGGAATCTTTAAACATTAATAATCATCTTTCATCAAACATAAAACTAAGAGTTAGGAAATACAGCTGCAATAGCACAGTTACACTACTCTCAGAATACACCCTGAAGCAAAGAAAACAAATGGGTTGCTTTTCATTAAGAGAGCTTGGCAAGCATCTCCAAAGACAATGTTTTCTTTCCAGAAACAATCCCAACAGGCATTTCAGAGGCTTTTTGCTGAAGTAAGCCTAATACATGAATACTCATTAATATATTAATTAAAACGTCTAAACAAGTAGTAATTTCCACTGTACAGTAATATTGTTAATTTTTCAATGACAGTCTATATTTAACTAAAATATGACATTTATGAAAACAATGTCTGTTTTCAAATAATGTCCTAAAGTAAGGTCCTGATCCTACAAATATTTATGCTTAATTTAACTTATGCAAGTAGTCCCAGTGAAGTCTATGGGACAACTTGTGTGATTAAAGCTAAGCAACATGTGTATTTCAGGACAGGGCTTCAAAATGAGAAAAGTGACTTGATGGCATAGTAACAAGCGCCAGACTTAAGAATTACAGTGATTCTCCATATATATTTTAAATTATGGAGGTTCTTGATCATAATTTCACAGTGTGTATTTGGAAACTGGTTTACAGGGTATAAATTTCTAGTTCTTTCTACATGTCAGTGGCTTTTTAAACTCAAAATTGCACACACTGTTAGTTTTTATTCCTTTTGAATTTTCTAATTAGCACTTGTTCAGTTTAATTTCATAAAATATAACTGCAGCTTAAATGTGTTAGTATCAATTTGCACTTTTTTAAAAGGATTATTGTATTTCTACACAAATTTTGGCACAGAGATTAATCTTGAGTAGATCTGGTGCAATGTGTAGATTTAAAAACACAACAACAGGATTTATGGTCATTTTTAGCCGTTTATCATTATTCCAAAATTTATGCACCAAATGAATAGCTGACAGAAGCAGTTTTCATTGGATAAAATTTCTGTTTCACATACACAGTCTCTCCATCTGCAGCTACATTAATCTGTCAGATTTAATTTTACAATGGAAAAATTTTCATGTATTGTTGCTGACAGAGAAGTTTTTATGCGCAGCTGCTGATGGATACATCTTCTCAGAGAAGTTGCATTTCTTTAGCAGATAAAATTTTATCCATTAGCAGCTTCTGCTATACACAGTTCTCTTCTGGGGTGATGGCCATCAAGAACAGTGGGTCTTGAGGTTAACACCCCATCAAGATGCACAGGCAGTTCACTCATCTCAGAGCTACTGACTCAGGCTTTCTGCAGACTCAGGCAGATACTGGTACACTGGTTACACTCAGTTCATATTTTCAAGCCTATCTTCACAGCCACGAAGGCAAAAAACTTAAAACAAAACAAAAAAAACCCCTGGATTCTGATGTAATCATATGACCCCAGGAGCTGGGGCCTTAGCCATATACATAGCCATTAGGGCCTATAGTACTTGTGCTTAATCTGGCCATATAGTAGTCTTAACTGTGTCACAACCCACACGTGAGTGCACACAATATTTTGTTGTGAAACAGTAATATACACAGTATGTATATTTGTAACATAATATAAAATTTAAATTACACATGCAAATTAAAGATATATAGGCACACAGGAAAAAACTGAAATATTAGAAATATTCTTTGCATGAAAGATAAGTCCTCTATTGCCATAACATGAAGCCACCTATTGAAATTATGGGGATGTGAATCTATCATCTATTAACTCAGCTTTCTAAAAAAAGCTAGATTGTTACTATTCAGTAATATTCATGTACTTGAAATGAATAAATGAAATATGATGACTACAGATTTAAATTAAAATCTATTTATTATTCACAATTGTAAAATCAGTTTAGTAACAGATTGTTTAAAGTAAGAAACCATAACATATTAATTTTTTTTTTAAATAAAAACTTCGGTGTACCATGGAAAGTAGTCATTGTAATAGCTACCAAAAGAAAGAAATTGCTGATATTAAAAGACAACTAGCCTAATCTTCTATCCCAAATATTTAGATATTTTCTTAAACATTTCCACTAACCCTTCATGTAGCTCTAGGCTGAAAATCCCAGAAACAGCAATCCAGCATGATTGTTCTCAGCATGGTAAAATGTCATAGCAAAAAACAAGGAGCCATATTTTCTCAACATGGGAGGCCAGTTCTACAAATTATAAGGATTCTCATTATGAGGCAAGAGCAATAAATGCTCTATTGTGGAATATTCACATTCATTTTTATGGCTGTAGTTTGTTTTAAGAGACTTCATTTTACACACACACACTCATGGTATAATTCCCCACTCTGAACCTTAACATCCAAAAGATGGGGTACCTGCATGAATTCCTTTAAGCTCAATTACCAGCTTCGTACTTGTAGCGCTACCACCAACCAGGAATTTCAGTGCCTGGTACACTCTGGTCCCCCCAAAACCTTGCCCGGGGACCCCCAAGACCCAGTCCCTCTGGATCTTAACACAAGGAAAGTAAACCCTTTCCCTCGCCGTTGCCTCTCCCAGGCTTCCCCTCCCTGGGTTACCCTGGAAGATCACTGTGATTCAAACTCCTTGAATTTTAAAACAGAGAGGAAAATCCACCCTTCCCCCTCCTTCTCTCTCCCCCTCCCAGACTCTCCCTGAAAGAGAAAGTAATCCTGACACAGGGAGAAATTAGCCTCTCTCCCCCCCTTCCCTCCTTTCTCCCCACCAACTCCCTGGTAGATCCAGACCCAGTCCCCTGGGGTCTCACCAGAATAAAAAAACAATCAGGTTCTTAAACAAGAAAAGCTTTTAATTAAAGAGAGAAAAACAGTAAAAATTATCTTTGTAAATTTAAGATGGAATATGTTACAGGGTCTTTCAGCTATAGACACTGGGAATACCCTCCCAGCCTAAGTATACAAGTACAAATTAAAATCCTTTCAGCAAAATACAAATTTGAACTCCTTCCAGCCAAATACACATTTGCAAATAAAGAAAACAAACATAAGCCTAACTCGCCTTATCTACCTAGTACTCACTATTCTGGACATATAAGAGACTGTATCAAAGAGATTAGAGAAAAACCTGGTTGCACATCTGGTCACTCTCAGAACCCAGAGAGAACAACCACCAAAAACTAACAGCACACACACAGACTTTCCTCCCTCGAGATTTGAAAGTATCCTGTCCCCTGACTGGTCCTCTGGCCAGGTGACAGCCAGGCTCACTGAACTTGTTAGCCCTTTACAGGCAAAAAAGACATGAAGTACTGTTCTATTAACCCTTGACTATCTGTTTATCTCTCTCTCTCTCACACACACACACACACTCTAGATCACACTTCTTTGAGCCACTGAGTCCAAATCCAATTTTAATTATAATCAAATATATCACAGAAGAAGAGTAAAATCAGAATAGCATTGCCTATCTACCATCCTTCACCACAGGGATCTTTTATGCATGGAAATAAGCATGTTGGTTGCCGAAGTTCTCTCTCAGCAGAACATCTAAAACGTGTCCCATATACTGAGATCTGAACAATATCTGGCTAGTTACTTATAATACATGCAGAGGAATCTCACTTTCTTAGACTATGTTAGAAGAGCAAATACTATAATACCAACAGAAAAAAAATCACAGTATTCAACAACAAATATATTTGTTTGCTTCAAAGCATAAGAAAAGAAAGTTAGTAAACTACCTTCGGCGTAGCATGGTCAGGCACAGTACTCTAGCAATCACGCTACCGAATAGGGGATCCAAGTCAGAGACTTTGCCCCCAAATCTGGGATGTGACTGAGCTTCACTTGAGGCAGCTGAGTGAGGGGAAACAACGATGGCTTTATGCCCTGCCCGATCCTGGGACTAACTGGGGATCAACTTGATCCTGTGCACAACTTGTAGCAGCCTCAAGGCTACTATATATGCCTAGCTGCCTACTGTTTTATCACACAGGACTGTCCCGGCCATGATCCCAGTCTTCTGCACTGGGGGCTGAAAGAGGTGGGATGGACCCACTATGGTAGCTTTATGGTATCTGAGGACTCATGGATTCCTTCTCCGGCTAGTTAAGCAAGTATTATGGCAGCTTTATGATGCTTTAATCAGGCTCAGAAATGGGCCGTTGATTTATTTTTGCTGTTCTTTGGTCAGTGGAGGTTAGCAAATCAGATTTTTTTGAACTGTTGCACCAGCAGACCTAGGGTTGCCAATTTTGGTTGGACATATTCCTGGAGGTTTCATCACACGACAATTTTAATTAAAGTTTAAACTTTAATTCCTGGCGACTCCAGGACAATCCTGGAGGACTGGCAACCATAAATCCCTATAGGCTCTTTGGAGTTGTGAGGTAACTCTCCATAAAGCCCTAACCTGAAGTCTCTCCGCACTTTGGGGCCTATAATGCAGCTGCAAGGACTGACTAGTGAAATGTGGACCAACTGGTTATTCTGCGTTTAAGACACACACACACGCGCGCGCGAGTGCACACACACACGAGGATCTGACCTGGAATTGTTTTAAAACTAGGTTATCTCAATCAATATCATATTGTCACAAGTCATTCATTCTTGACTTTCCTGCTTGTTGCAGCTTCCTATCGCTTTCCCAAATCCCTCCTGGGACGGAAATACTTCCATCTTCTCCCCATCCCTATTTATTTGGTGCAAATGGGATCAGGTAGTTACATGTCTTCCGGGCAAGAGGCTTCTCTAATTTTAACTGAACAGCTGACAGATTTTTCAAAAAAAATTCTATTTCTTTAGTGAATCCTCAAATTGCAGTGATCGGTGATTTTCACAGTGGGGCAGAAGAGATCATGAACATAAGCATTGAGAATGGAGTCCAGCTCTATGTTCCAAGCGTGGTAGATTCAGAGGTTCTACTGCACTCCTGAAATTCCACCACAGAATTTGTAACAAAGCAAAGGAGAAGAAAAAAAAAAAAAAAGAGCTTGAGCATCCAAAATCACCTTGTGGGTACTAAGATGCAGGCACTCTTTTTAATATGAGAGGATATTTTTAAAGAGCTGTTTATAAAAACAAGTGCAAAAAGCAAAATGGTGGCCATAAAATTAGTGGGATTGTGGAGGACAATGTAAAACCTAGAGTTTGTCCTGCTTGCCTGCTATTCTTTTTTACCCTGATTCAGCACTTAGGGCACCACACTATTTGAGATAATGCTTGAGCATGTGCTAAACTTTAAACAAGTGCTTAAATGACATCTGGAATAGGGATGGTTTGTTGATATGGAACCATATGCTGGCCAATATGCATTTATCAAAAGGAAATGCCAGGATACTTGATAAACTACACATCATGACCACTCGTTGGCAATCCATGACAAACCCCCTAGAGATAAACATGGAACTAAAAAATGTGTACTGCTTTTCTCTCATTTATTTCCAAATCACTTGATCAATGGATACATAAAAGAATACACCTGTATGTTCCTTACCTTTAACATAGTGAATTCATATGGCTGATAACCTTTGAAACTTTCGTGGATAGCTGCCATGGTGTGTGAGGTTTTTTCCCAAAAATGAAGCAGTGTTGTCTATAAAGAAAGTAATATTTCAATATCATGTCAGTTTAATAATCAATATTTAGTGCTAACTTTCATTCCCCCAAGCTATTTAGCTATTCTTATACTTATCAGCATATTGTCACATTACCGTAATATGAAAAACATGTTTTACAGCTTACATGGAATCTTTCCTTTGAGGTCAAAGTGTTCTTTGAATACCTGATATGTTGTTAAAACATGAGACAGGAGGTTACATCTACTTGCTCCAAGAAGATCCACTTTCTGACACACATCAGTCTTCAATTTGTCAAAATTTAGTTTTGCGTGACGTACTTGTGCCTGAACCTTCAAATACAAAGAGTCATTTATCACAAACAGGAGATGAGGGAGTTTGGAGCAGCTGGTTTTTACTTATTTAAACTTTTTCTGCTTCTATCTACCTAGCCTAACAGCTTATTAAAAAAAAAAACCCGAAAAACAGTGCAGCAAACGAATGTAATCTTTTCAGAAAAGTAGTTAAACAAAACAGGACTAGTTAAAAACCTGTATAAGGCCCCTATCGTGCTAACGAATGTTGCACAAAACTCCCAGTGAAATGAGAATTAAGCAGATTGATTCATGATAGCATATGGTCTTATTTTTCTCTTGTCCTTTTTAGTTATTATAAGTAATTACATTCATTCACTGAAGATGTTATGTTTTAATATTGACACACACACTACATAAAATGCATGTTAAATATTTATTATTTATGTGTTCAATATACAGTGTCCTTGTTTTTAATAACAGTTTGTAGGAACACACGTTCAAAAGCTTTAAGGATGATCAACTTATTTGGAACTGAATGCACTTCATTATGTATTATAACAAGAGTATTTATTGCGTGCCTAGCAGTTAACCATATATAGTTATACATGTATGCATCTCTTTCAGACACAGTCAAAAATGTGCTGTTATACGCATAAAGCTCTTTATGATCAATGCGAATGAAACTACACAGTCATCATCTGGCTACTGTTGCTCATATCTGACTATGGTAAACATTACAATTTAACAGTTTAATTCTATTACAAAAGTTCTCTATTCAAATCTTTCTTTATAATAGGTAGGTAGGTTCGATTTATACTTTTGATAAAAACACCAGAACCTTCTTATCGTAGGTAAACAGGCATATAGAATTTCACAGGACTGTGTTTTCTGCTCACATTAACCTTTGCATACCCACTCTCCAGAATTAGCACACAATTTTGCCTGTTAAACAAGTAATTTTTGTTTTGAAGGCCAATAAAGTATTGGTTCTCTTAGCAGTAGCAGCAGCTAACAGAGTAAAAGGCTGAGCTGGATGTTTTGTGAATAGGGTTGGGACACAACCAGAATTTTCCCTAAGGGAGGGAGCCCAGAGTTTTCCTTCCTCTGCCCTGCACCCAGCCCTAAGCTCTCCATCCCACATACTCTTCCTCCCCTTCCCCACGGCCTCTACATTCAGACTCATGATCTCCACCCTGCATCCAGCTCCCTTCCCGCTGCCCCACACCAGCCCTGCATCCAGCACCAAGCTATCCCCGGCCCACACCCTGCTCTTTCCCCTACATTGCCTGCACACAACTCCAAACTCTCTCCACCTCATACCCAGCCCTGAACTCTCACCCACAGAGGTGATCAGGCTGAAGAGCACCATATCCAGCAGGGACCAGGTAGTTCTAGGAGCCCCAGACCCCACCCTCCTGTAACTCTGCTCCCCCAGGAAGTGCTAAAGTCTGGATCAAACCTTGTACCCTCCTGGAGACTGAGGGTTCCTGGTGCCAAGGGTCTGGGGATGGCTAGTGCCCATGGCTATTGGAAGAACTGCAAAGGTGGGAGGGAGAGAAGGATGGGGAGAAGCAGGCACACGGGGCCACACCACCACTCAAATTTGGCCTGGCCACCTATCTGTCTTGACAGGGGAGCAGTTGGGCCAAATTTGAGTGAGTGGTATTATGACTTGGTGCACAGGTGCACTCAAATTTCAGCTCACAGTGCCCTTGGCCAGAGTTTCATTTTCATGACAGTTCTGCAAGTCTGCCTTAGTATTACATCAATGGAAATCTTTGTATGTAATTCCTCAAATTTCTTTTAAGGAAATGGAGAAATATCGCACACACATACCTCTCTGTTGATTTCCCTGTATACCACCATAATTACAAAGCAAAAAGTTTATCCAACAAAAGAACTCCACAGTGAAATGGCAAGCAAAAAAAAATGAAATAAATTAATTTTAAAACAATGAAACCCACATAGTGAATATTGATATTATGTATTAACGTACTCCACATTACAAAAATGGTACTGCAGCCCTGTATTTGGAGGAAACTTCACACTGCTTGTTTCAATGTATATTATTTTATTCCGAGTTAGTTTAGAAACTCAAGAACAGTGAAGATAAGCTACTTCAAAAGGCCAGTTTTAAGGTTTGGCTACTGAAGCCTATGTGTGTGCAAAAATGTCTTTTAAAAAAATCTTAATTATAACAAAAATTAATTTCCCCGTCATCACATAACTTAATACAAATGAGTACATTTTGTTCAAAATTCACTCTCCCATCTCCCCTCCCCCACCACAGACACACAGAGAGAGCAACTGAGGCCAAGCACTTAAAAATGCAACCTTAAAAGAAGAATTTTGGAAGAAGTTATAAGTGCATGAAAGAAGGAAGTCTAAACATAGATTATCTATAGCTTCTGCTACTAATAAATGCTATATGAAGGTACTTGAATAGGAAAGGTGCTGGGGTTCTGGGAAATATACTGGGGATTTAGGACGAAATTCTGGTTTCGGTTACACTGTTGTATATCCAGAGCAGTTCCATTGACATCAATGGGGTTACAAGAGTATGGTGTTACTCTGGATTTACACTGGTGCAACTGAGATCAGAATCTGGTCTCTAGTCCATATGCTGTGATGCTGTGTTTTGCAAGAAAACAACGAATGCCACTATGACCTTGCACAGTGATATCCCAAGTGTGCAAAGAATGTTCATTTCTTAATATTCTGTCTCACACAAAGCAGACCACAGGAATAATTCCTGCTGACAGCATGCGTAATTATTAATTTCCAGAATTGTAAATCTGCACAAGGGTTTTATATAATAGACTGGAATTAGGATGTATGTGAGGTTTCCAATTTATTAAAAATAATACTTTCCAACTGAAGGAAAGGTTAGAAAATTACCACAGAAAATGTGTTTTCTTCCTTTTAGTGGTATATGATTAAACCATTGTATGTTCTCTGTAACCTAGAGGCCTGTCTCAGGATACTTCCTCTAAAGATTCTTTGTAACATACTACATGTCAAAACTATATACCTATATCCTAACTGAATCTATGATTATAAATCTTTTAGTTTCCAAAAGAGAAAACAAAGATGACTAATACTACATCCGCTTGACCCAATGTGTAATTCAAGACCATATGTTTTGTGCAACAATACGGATTATTAAAATACTTAATGTACTGCTGTGTTACCAAATGCCATACTCTTTTCCTGCCATACAAGGAAGACAAGACATCACTGAGAATTATTAAATAGTTGATTTCATTTAGTATTTTGAGTTACCAGAGGTTTGGTCAGTAATGGGACTTCTTTTTCTGCAACAGCAGTACAGGAACTCAGGAGAGAATACAGCCTAGTACATCAGCTTGAGTCTTTGCTTATTTTTGTATGTTTATACATGCGTTTATAATCCAAATTACATCAAACATCTTTTAAGAATATTTGTGGCTTTAGGAATTAATAATAAAACGAACACTTAATCATAACCTACTTCAGCAGTTCTCAAGCTGTGTGTCGGGACCCCAAAGTGGGTCATGACCCTGTTTCAATGGCGTCGCCAGGGCTGGTGCCAGGCTGGCCCAAGGCCAAAGCCTGAGCCCCACTGCATGGGACTGAAGCCCAAGGGCTTCAGCCCTGGGCGGTGGGGCTCAGGCTTCAGCTTCAGCCCTGGGCGGTGGGCTACCGGCTCCCTACCCAGGGCAACAGGTCTTGGACTTCGGTTTTGGGCCCACCTCCCGCCCGGGACAGTGGGGCTTGGATGGGTTCAGGCTTTGGCCACTCCTCCTGTGGTCATGTAGCAATTTTTGTTGTCAGAAGAGGGTCTCAGTGCAATGAAGTTTGAGAACCCCGATTTACTTAATACCTCATAATTCATTAGGCATTGACAGAACCGTGTGTTCTCTTCTCAAATAAAGGGCTCATGTAATACACCTTAATCGTCTCCCTTCCCTGCGATTACTCTCTACACCATGACTTTGATGACAGCATTTCATCATGGCCCTGATCCTGCAAACTCTTACACACATGTTTAACTTTGCTCACGTCTTGAAAGTTCAGCACATGAATGTATTGAAGATTGTGGCTCTGATGAGATTTTTAAGAATTCTGATAAGGGTTAAAGGATTCTATTGACTACGTAAGTGAATTACACTAATCCAAATATGCCTTGAACATTTCCCAGTGAAAGAGGCAGGTACCCAGCATGTAGTGCTCAGTAGTTGCTTAGTTTCATAGCATAGATTAGAACTGGTTGCTATACAAGCAAATCCTGCAATGTCATCAACACCATCTGTAAAGCTTCTGACTGCTTGTCTTTTAGTTAATAAAGTGCCAAGCCCCACTGAACACAAAATCATTTTCTATTCCCGACATTCAGATATATTACTACAGTGAATGTACGCATTACTGCTAACAGTCTTGCACTGAAACCTATAAAATAGGGATTTGGAATGCACTACTTTATACTTTTATTACCATAGGTCTTAAATATTAGATTTTTTTATTTGAATTTGAACTATAACATTTCCCTACTCAATCAATCCAAGTTCTCACGGGAGGTTGTAGCATTTTAATTTGTATTAAAGGGCAATAAAACTAAAACTACCAGATAAAGCAAAGGTGTCAGAGATACAATAAATTATAGAAAACTGAGAAACAATGTCACACAATCCATAACGGAATGAGCAGAAAGTAAAGAAGTGCTATTTAATTTAAATCATCATAGCAGCAACAACATTTCAGTTTGATTTACCTGAGAACCAGATGAGACCTTGGAAACTGGAACAATCACATTTTCCTGTCAGACAACCGGTCTGAAATCTTAAACTACTCGTGAACAAACGATTGGGAAAAGTTTCTCTCCCTGGTGGCCTGAGTGCTGTATTTCTCTTAACATAATTGAGATCAAGAATTTTTTGAGCTGATGGGTCAACTCTGTTCATAAATAAAATTCCCATGATTTCGATATATATCTAACTATGCTTATACTGTGACTGTGAAACTTAATTCTAATTCATGCATAAAAACAATAGCCTTTGACAGTAATCCACATTTTTAATTTTAATATGTGAATTTTCCCATTGAATTTCAACAGTAATGCTCGTTATTACTACTAACATTATTTAACATTTATATTATAGTAGTTACTGAAGGCCTCAACCAGGTTGGGTCCCAATGTCCTAGGAACCAAACATTACTAAATTAAAGTTCTGCCCCAAGGATTAGTAATTTAAGTACATGTGTAAGCATTTGAAGAATTGGGCCTACATCAAACTGAAAACACTCTAGACATAACTCCCTTAATAACTACCTGTCTAATATAAATCCTGAGGAACTTCAAACTACAGCAGTGTTACTGAGTATGCATTATGGTAGCTAGTAGTTTTTTAGTAATGTATAAGGTATATCTTAATAAGGAATTTACTATTGTAAAACTCACCCCAACTTGAATGCAGGCAGGACTGGGGCCCTAAATCTACTTAACATCCAGTTTTTTTGCACATTGCGCGCACTAGTTTTCATGGGAAAAGTCATAACATCTTCTTCCCCCATCTGAATGGTAACAGAAAAGTCAAAAACATAAGAAAGTGTGTGTGCGCACCATGCCAGGAAGGGATGTGTGGATTAAATTTCAAGCGGACACTACATTCTGACATGAGAACGAGTAGTCCTGAACCAGCGCATAGCACATGAAAGATAGTATAATGCAGTTTCTAAGGACCATGATAGTACCAGAAACAAAAGAAAGCTTCTTGGTTTTGTTCCATCAATCTCTTGCTCTCTTCTACAGTACACAAGGTGCTACAGAACAAAAGGGTTTTAAATTATATTTTCATTTGAAAATTGATCATCCTTTCTAGAGCTTTACCGACAGATGTAAAAGCCATGTTGTCCTTTGGCACTACATAAATGATACATTAAAATTGAACTGAAAAGCCCCGTATTGTTAGGAAGCAATATATAAAGGAACTTGATCTCTTTGTATGGGTACATGACTCCAAATCTAAAACATGTATTTTTATAATTATAGTGTAATTTACCAAAATGGAACAGAACAACTTGAAATGCTTTTAAGGGTGGGTGAAAGAGCTCTGTTTTTGAAATACATTAGTAAGTAGGTCTTTAAAAACCCTATCCACCTGGACAGCAAAGTAGAACAACTAATAGAGAAACAATAATATGTTTGTGTTGGGTTAAGTTTTAAAATACACAATTTTTTTTAAATTAATGACATTAATAGTTCTTATTCATCTTTTTAAATAGTATTGTAGTTTTAGGATACTACACAAAGTGAAACAGAAGTTACTATATACTTTATTTGTGTATTTGTCTATTTTTAAAAACACTTTACTAAAAAGATCAAGTGATTATATGTAATAGACTTCTGAAATCCAGGAAACACCACTTTTGAGTTCTGCCTAAAAATCAAAGGCAGATTAAGCCTATTAGGGCAGATTTTACACTAGTTTAAATTGTTATAACTTCATTCACTTTAAATGAGCTATGACCACTTGTACCAGCTGAGGATTTGCCCCACAGAATTTTTTTTTTTTTTGGTCACTTAGTGCCTGATTCAAAGCCCACTCAAGTCAATGGAAAGACGCCCATAGACTTCAATGGCCTTTCAATTAGGCTCTTACTAAAATGTGGATAGAAGAACCACAATCTTGAAGAACTCCACACAAGTACTTGTAGCTCTGCTTGTTTTATTTTTATTAGTAGTACACAACTCTGGTATTCTTGAATAGAACCCCTCCCTCCAAAGCGTGCCTGAAATACCTCACAGTGCACAATAGGTAAATATATTAAAGGAGATGAGATGAATGGACTTGTGATGACATGAGTCTTTGGGGTCCATGAAGCCTAAAGAGACATTCCCTTCCCACCCTACTACTCACTACTGGTAAATTTATAAAGAGCAAGACTATCTCAGCTTTCATTTAATTAGTACATTTCTAGCTTTGTTTTCATTACAGAGATGTCCTTGAAAATGCGACCACCACTTGGGCTTAAAATCTGTCAGTGATTTTTCCCACTGATTATCAGCTGTTCATAGTTCTTCATCCCATTGTCCACCCTGTCCTGCCGTGGTATTTGGGGTCTGTGAAACCTCTCTAGCAATAGAGTCCCTAGGTGAAAGCAGTGTGTTGGAAAGATTCTTGCAGTCTAAGGCCAGAAAGAACCATTAGATCATCTAGTCTGACCTTCTGTATAACACTGGCCATTAAATTTCACCCAATTAACTCGGTTTTGAGCGAATAACTTGTGTCTGAGTAAAGCATACTTTCCAGAAAGGCATCCAGTTTGCTTGTTATTTTTTAAAATGCCAATCAGTGGAGAATCTACCACTTCCCTTGGTAGTTTATTCCACTAGTTAATCAACTTCATTGCCTTATTTCCGACATGCATTTGTCTGGCTTCCAACCATTGGCTCTTGATACACTTTCCTTGCTAGATTAAAAAGCCATTTAATAGCTGATATTTTCTCCCTCTGCAGGTACTTCTACACTGTAAACCAGTCACTTCTCAATCTTATTGATAGGTTAACCAGATTGAGCTCTATAAGACTCTTACTAGAAGTCATTTTACACAGCCCTCAATTAATTTTTCTGGTTGTTTTTTTCACTCTCTCCAAGGACAACATGAGAAGTGGGGTGTTGTCTGGATTGCCTCAAATTGTATATTAGCTTGGTGCTGCAGGCTCCCTTCCAGCTGCCTACAACTGAGGCAGGCTCTCTGCTGAGCAGTATGATCTGAGCTCTATGTTCCTTCCCAAAAATTGAGATAGCAACCCCACATCTCCTATTTCAGAGCTGTGTCTAGCATCCACTATCTGGAGGGGGAAATGGTGAATTTTCTCCACTTTCTTCAGCACACTCAACATACTGGACCATGACATTAATCTCTCCAAACTTTGCCTTTTCCTCACTGTCCCCACTACTAAAATTCAGTCCACTCCGGAATTCTCCCCCAAATAATTACTGTAACCTCTTCCTTCTCACCTCTCACTCTCTTTCCTCCAGGCTATCCAAAATGCTGCTAGCCACCAACTCCAATCACATCTCCCTCCTGATGATACCTCCACCATCTATCTTTTCCTAATTCAGACAGGTGCCTCATCTTCACCTACAACACCCTACACAGCTACACCCGCCCATTTGCTCTCATTTTCTTCTTCAGTCTTCTCCTTTCCTTACAGCCTTCCCAATCCTTTCATCCAATAAGCTTTTGCCTTGTACCAACACCTGGAACAGGCTTCCTGTTCTCTTAGCTAAGTGCCTTCTCGTGTCTTCCCTCCTTCAAAGCCACCTCTTCTAGCAATCCCTTCTCCTATATCTTGTTTTATTTATCCTGTTAAGATATTTGGGGCAAGGAAGGAACTTTGTGTTAAATTATGAAGTGCTGTGCTAGCAGTGCTATCTATCTGTATTTTTAAAATGATAATATAATATTGGAAGCAAAGATACTAGTGAGCATTTTTTGAGTTCAGACACTGCTTATTTTTTAAGTCCTGGAAGAAGATGATTACACCTTTTTTTTTTAAAGACTTTGTACAGACCTGGCAGTACGAAACTCTTAGCATCATGGACACATGCCATGTTGTGTCAACACCTTTGTGGATTTTGTTGACAGGGAAAAATAAATTTGCTCCTCATGTCAAGTTTATATAGCATCATGTGCTAAGCTTGTAAAATGTTACTAACTTGAGGTTCTTGGCTCAGAAGAGATGTAACTTCAGTATAATTATGATTAAGTGATGATCATAACTGTTTATTTCATAACCACAGACAGTCGGCAAATGTGAACAATTCTCTGACTCCAGCAAGGATACACCATTAATGCTAGCCCGCCTGTTCTCCTGCCCATCCAACATACAATTGCTCAAACCCACTTTCAATGATGGGTGGCACAAAAATTGAGTAGTAAAAGGCAATTAGCCTAGATCTGCCAGACATACACCACACAGTGAAATCAGAAAAGGAATGGCTTGTCTGTGATATACCTCCACTACTCTAACATTTTTTGTTTCCCTTCAAATTCCCTTTCATACGTTTCATATTTTATCTCTTTTAAAAGATTTTTAATAAACCTATCAAAGTAGCAATGGAAGGATTAATACAGGGGTAGACAACCTATGGCACGCGGCACGCAAGCTGATTTTCAGTGGCACTCACACTGCCTGGGTCCTGGCCACTGGTTCGGGGGGGCTCTGCATTTTAATTGAATTTTAAATGAAGCTTCTTAAACATTTTAAAAACCTTATTTACTTTACATAGAACAACAGTTTAGTTATATATTATAGTTATATATTATAGATTTATAGAAAGAGACCTTCTAAAAATGTTAATATGTATTACTGGCACGCGAAACCTTAAATTAGAGTAAATAAATGAAGACTTGACACACCACTTCTGAAAGGTTGCCAATCCCTGGATTAACTTATTCCTCTGTATTAAAAGAACAGATATATAATATATATTAAATTCAGTCTACTGGACCTCCCTATGCTCAGGAATATATTCTGTTGCTGTTAGCAATAAGAAATGAATTACTTATCAGTCATTTAATTAGTGCTGAAGTAGAAGAGGCAAAATACATTTTTGCACTTTTTTTTATTTTTACAGACTACTGAATTTGAAATTTGCTTGTATTAAAAAAGAGATCTATTTCACATTACATAACATATACAAGTTAGCACTAAACAAAACTCAGAAGGTTACATGATTCAGTTCATATAAACAGTCAGACTGCGATGCTGAGGGCAGCTGAAAAAAGTTACCCCTGTCGCTTGCTCAGGCACTCCTATCTTTTCAAGTGTCCTGTCCCTTCCCCAATGACCACAGCTCTTTGCTCCATAAAACCTCCAAAGCTACTAACCAGGCTCTTTCACAGTAGAGGTGGCAGGCTCTTTAAAGGTGATTGATTGGGTGGCACACTCTTATTATTTAAGGAGGGAAGCATGGAGAGCTCAATGACCTATTTCACCCTTAAGATCTGCTGAGCAGGAAGCAGATCTTGGAGAAACCCATTGGTATACTACAAGATTTTAGCCAATTAGTTGGTCTGCTTATTTCTATGGGTCTTCTGTGTACAAGGGAACAGCTACGGACCCAGCGCTGTAGAGGCTCCTTTCCCTGGGAGAAGGAACTGATCCTCAAGGTCCAGCACAAGCAGTTCTAACTGGCTTGCCAAGCTATGGAACAGTGAATGTAGGAAGGGGCTGCAGTGTGAACTGCAAATAAAGGAATTTAAAAAGACAAGTTCTATTGTCTCTCTCTCTTTCTCAAGGACCAGGTGAAGAGGGGTTGTAAAATCCTGAATACAAAGAGCAGCATAAAATACACCACCATCAGGTCCTTTTGGCCATCAGAAGAGAAGACATGCGAGCCTGGAGGAGAGTAAGGGATTGTCCCTTCCTCTATATACTCCCTGCATGTTGTCATGGTAGCTGCGGCACATAACCATTAACAGCATTTCAGAAGCTGCAGTTCTGGATCTATAACTCCAGGTACAAGTTACTGTCATCTCTTTTACATTCTTTTAACACCATGTTTTTTTGGTTTGTTTTTGTTTTTAAATCAATGTAATTTTATGGCTTCAAAATCCATGACTCAGAAGTTAGGAAATGCCATTATGGTTCCCCAGGTAACTTTAATTCACCTCTCCCAACCCTTGTGTGTACGATTATGCTGTCATTAATTAAATGATCACTTCTTTTTTTCTCCCACAGGACTCTTGCCTAATTCAGTGAATGGGTATTTAGTTATTCAATATTTCTCTTTATCATCCTCATTCAACACAATGCCCTGGGCCTTAATTAATGGACACCATCCAAATTCTGCACTGCATATAAAATTATTGATTTCCTCATGGGCATTTCTAGGGTGCTCTCGCCATAATATCTGTGCACTTTGTAAACATTAACAAATTTATCTCCACAGCACTCCTGTGAGAGGAAGGGGTTTGTAAACCCATTTTACCACAGGAGGTCTTAGGCACAGAAAAATTATGGTCAAAATTGTCAGAAGTGCCCACTAATTTGGGGTGCCCAAATTGAAACAGTTAGGGCCCTTATTTTAAAGAGTACTTTGAATTTTTGTAGTGCTTCGTATGTTCAAAGCACAGCTCCAACCAACTTCAGTTGCAGTTGTGAACATTCAGAACGTCTGCAAATCTGGTTCCAGGTGTCTCTCAGCTGGCACCCAGAAAATGAGGAACCTACAATTAGCGATCATCTCTGAAAAGGTTGACTTATGTGACTTGCCTAGCATAACATAGGAATGTCATGCCAGAGACGGCAACAGAATCCAGTTCTCTGGGATGGCATTCAACTCCCTTAACCAAGTAATCACCATTCTTCTTCCCGCAATCCCCTATCTCAATCACTACACATCTTCCAAATTCAGCAACAAACGAGGCAGGGATCGTACAGACAACAGCGTCCTTTACTGCACAACCCTAATTCATAAATGAGATTAAGGGAAAATATGTTGCTCTGCCTATGTTAAAAAAATTCTTACAACTGTTTCATTGACCATCTGTAGCACTACCATGCTTTAAGCATGGACTTGAAATTTAGCTAGGGGCCAAGGTGTCAGGGACATGCCTTTGCTGATCTGCCCAAATCTGGCCAATTCAAAAACCTTTAAAGAAAAAACAAACAAAAATACCGCGGCAGCAGCATGTGTCTTGTCCATAGCTCCACATAGACGACAACAGCCTATTATTGTTACCAGTTACTGTATTGAATCAAGTGGTATAGCTGACTGTGCACAGATATTTAACATTATGATAGTTCTTGTTCTGAAAGCTCAAGGAAAAAAATGTTGCAAGGTTGAGATTTTGTACAGTCCGACTATTTACAAATAGGATTTACATAACTGCATGTATACAAATTCATTCGAATGACAAGGAACAAGAGATCCTTATACATCAAAATATTTAGAAATGTTTCTGTATTATGTTATATCTGACTCTCTCTCTCTCACACACACACACACACACACACACTTTTTAAAGTTTTCCTAGACATTCGGCATGCATTAACAAAATACAAAATGGTGGATTTTTATTAAGTTTGCTGTATTTATTCTATAAAAATTGAACTTTTGCAAAATCACTGAATATACGTTGTAAATTATTTGTGTTTGCAAAATTCTGTGCAATCATCTTCTGTTTAAAAAAAAAATAAAAAAAAAAAATAAAAAAATTCTACCTAGAGACACCCAGCATGTCAAATTTCAGCTCAGACAGTTAACATCTGGCAAATTTACAAGCAGTTGAAAACAGTCATATTGAGAAATGTTAGGCAACAACAAGAAGAGGCAGCTCTACCAGTTCTATCTATTAGCAGCAACATGGTTTGGGTGAAACTCAGGAGAAAAACTTGGAAATTTCTAAAAGTGACAAAGCTTCCACGGATTAAATCTGTAATTTTTAAGCAGAACATATACATTTCATATAATAGGAAAATATTCAATTCAATGACAGTTTTATTTGAGTGTTGTGGATCAAATTTATACATTAAGAGTCCAAGGTTTCAGAACAAAGATGAGCACACATCTGCAGATCTACACTGGAGCATGCAATGACCACAATTATGTGCTTGGATGGGTAAACACCTGAAGTGACAATATGGGCACAGTTCTGTGCACGGACATATGACCTCTCTATTTAAAAATGAGATATTCAGAAATGCCCATCTCAGCGTTATCATGAATTTGAAAAACCAACACAGAAATGATTGTGCACAACATTTCTTACTCCCAAATGCAAGTCTATTGAGTACAGTGGTTGAGGTATAGGAAAAAGGGCTGCCAAACCTGTAGAGAGAATCCATCTCCACACCTAATTCTTGAAAAAGGCAATGCTGCAAACATCCCTTCAAAACCACGGGATGACCACACATGTTGCTATACAACTGGACAGTTCCTGTCCTTAAGGATCAAACCATTTTCTGCAGCATTCACAGACCTTCTCAGTTTGGTGAAAGAAGATCAGGTTTACACAGAAGAGCACTGCACTAATACTAACCTGTAAGGTTCAAGTATTCAGGGCTTGAAATGGAAGAGAGAGAAAAAGGACTCAGTTACCTGCTGTATTTTTTTAAAAATGATTCCTATTAATCTAGTTACATACCCAACTCAAAGCAACAAATTGAATTGTCTGACTAGAACCATCTGTCACTCTCATATTAACGGGGAACATCTTCCTGAAGAACACACTGAAGTGTAGGGAGGAATAAAGTTCAGTAACCTAAAAGCTGCTTTTGTCCTCTCTTGCTCTATATTTTTATTTTCCCCCTCCATTTTTATTTTTATTCTCCTTTTCCTGTATCTCCTCTTCTTGATCTCTGAAAAATTAATACAGCATCTCTCTCTCTCTCCACTTAGTTCCATTATTAAATACTGTTCACAATGCATTCAAACTCTTGGTTTCCATTTCCCATAAGTTTTGGATTCTGAATAACTCACTCGAGTTAAAGACCTGAGTTCTCTTTGATCTCTGGTTTGGCTCAAATGAACCTTAACCTTACAAATTGTACAGCAGTCCTCTTCTTACTAGTCCTTCTGCACTTTCAGCATGCTTTCTGCTATACAAATAAGCTAGCCATATACTAATATGTGCAATGCAGCCTTCCTTAAGTACACCTTTTATGAGCAGAGAGAAAATACTGTGCAGAAAGTACTGCATGTGCACAGCAAACAAATTTCCCAAGCGCACATCTGTCAAATCCAAATGAAACTTCACTGTAATAGTTAAAAGCAATTATTGTAAATGATTCTCCACACTAAATTTCATTTTTCTACCTTGTGCTGATCCAATAAGAGGCACATCATTTTTTTTATAAATAGAAAAATAATATTTATTCACTCTCCCGAAACACAAAAAAGGATGAACCATTTTCTCAAGCTGATAAAAAACATCGTCATGCAGATACTAAGACTGCAAAATTTGATTGTCAAAGGTGAAAGTTTCAAAAAGGTCTGTGCAACTGAGGATAGGGATTTAGAATGGAAACTATTATGCAACCTCAAATCTAGAGGTCACTGCTGCTCCTAATATGATGAATACTCACACATGCCTGTTAGAACAGGAACAGAACAGGAACAGAAATGCTCTCTAGGCCAGGGGTGGGCAAACTTTTTGGCCTGAGGGCCACATCAGGAATATGGAAATTGTATAATGGGCCATGAATGCTCACGAAACTCGGGGTGGTGGTGAGGGCTCCGGCTGGGGTGCAGGCTCTGGGGTCTGGATGTGAGGTTGGGGGTTGTCATAGTGTAATTCCCAATTTTGAACCTTAGCGTCCAAAATATGGGTACTAGCATGAATTCCCCTAAGCTTAATTACCAGCTTAGATTCTGTAGTGCTGCCACCAATCAGGACTTAGAGTAGAGTGCCTGATAAACTCTGGTCCCCCCAAAACCTTCCCTGGGGACCCCAAGACCCACATTCCTTGCGTCTCACAACAAAGGGGAATAAACCATTTCCCTCCCCTTCCCCTCCCCTCCAGGTGTTCCCTCCCTGGGCTCCTGGAGAGATATACAGATTAAGCTCTGAGAGTCTAAACAAAGGGATTCATTCCCCCTTCTCCTTTCTTCCTCCCAGATCTTTCCCGCCCTGGGAACACTAGGAGATCACCGTGATTCAAACTCCTTGAATCACAACACAGAGAAATCAGGTGGGTTCCCCCCCTTTCTCTTCTCCTCCTTTCTCCTACCCTGTTAAGTGCAGACTCAATTCCCTTGAGCCTCAACAACGGGAAAAATCAGACAAGTCTTAAAAGCAAAACTTTTAATAAAAGAAAAAAAGAATAAAGAAAATCACTGTAAATTCAAGATGGAATATTACAGGGTCTGTCAGCTTCTAGAAATTGGAGAAACAGCCTCCTCCAGCAGAAATACAATTTAAATTACTTTCAGCCAAATACACATTTGCAAATAAAGAAAAAAATAAAAAGACTATACCGCCTTTCTACCTTTGTACTTACAAAATTGGAATAGAAGATTAGAGAGCCTGTAGGTACGTGTGGTCACTCTCAGAGCCTAGAGAGAACAAAGCAAAACCCCAAAACACAAACAAAGGCTTCCCTCCACCGAGATTTGAAAGTATCTTGTCTTCTGATTGGTCCCCTGATCATGTTTGGTTCCCTGTTTGTTAACCCTTTACAGGTAAAAGAGACATTAACTCTTAACTATCTGTTTATGACACGCCCCCCAAATCGCAGACAGTAGGGAACCTCACTGGCGGTGATTTCTTCCTAGAACTTTAGAATAAACAGATTAATACAACACATGCACCTTTACATATACTACTAAGTATGTAAACTACAAAACTTTCTACATTTGAAGGACCTAATTCAACCAGTGGATTCTGGGAAACTTTCACGAGAGAGTGCATCAGCTACTTTGTTAGAAGCTCCTGAAATGCGCTGAATTTCAAAATCAAAATCTTGGAGAGCTAAACTCCATCGAAGCAGTTTTTTGTTGTTTCCCTTGGCAGTATGAAGCCACTTTAGCACAGCATGGTTGGTTTGTAGCTGGAACCGCCGTCCCCAAACGTATGGGCATAGCTTTTCCAGGGCGTACACAATGGCGTAGCATTCCTTTTCACTGACTGACCAGTGACTTTCCCTCTCAGACAGTTTCTTGCTGAGAAACACGACAGGATGGAAGTTGTGATCTGGTCCTTCCTGCATGAGAACTGCTCCTATACCACGCTCAGATGCATCTGTGGTTACTAGGAATGGTTTGTCAAAGTCCGGGGCCCTTAGCACAGGGTCAGACATGAGTGCCACCTTAAGTTGGGTAAAGGTCTTTTGACACTCATCAGTCCACTTAACTGCATTTTGGCTGGGTCTTTTTGGTCAGGTCGGTCAGTGGGGCAGCGATTTGGCTGTAGGGTGGTACAAATCGCCTGTAATACCTGGCCAAGCCTAAGAAGGTTTGGACCTGTTTCTTGGACTTTGGGACAGGCCACTTTTGGATAGCATCCACCTTGGCCTGTAGGGGGTTTATGGTTCCTCAACCCACCTGGTGTCCCAGGTAAGTCACTTTGTTTTGGCCTATTTGACACTTCTTGGCCTTAACAGTTAGTCCTGCCTGCCTGATACACTCAAAGACTTTTTCCAGGTGTTCTAGATGTTCGGGCCAGGAGTCAGAAAAAATGGCCACATCATCAAGGTAGGCAACTGCATATTCTCCCAATCCTGCTGGTAGATCATCTACCAGCCTTTGGAAGGTGGCGGGTGCATTTCGAAGGCCGAAAGGAAGCACATTAAATTCATACACCCCCGCATGGGTGATGAATGCTGACCTTTCCTTGGCAGGTTCGTCTAGCAGTACTTGCCAGTACTCCTTGGTTAAGTCTATTGTAGAGATGAATTGGGCACGTCCCAACTTTTCCAATAGCTCATCGGTGCTTGGCATTGGATAGTTGTCTGGAGGAGTTACGGCATTTAGCTTACGGTAGTCCATGCAAAAGCATATTTCCCCATCTGGTTTGGGTACCTGAACCACTGGAGATGCCCATGCACTGGTAAATGAGCGGATTATACCCTTCTGTAGCATGTTTTGGATCTCCTGTTCTATAGCAGCTTGGGCATGAGGAGACACCCGGTAGGGTGGGGTTCTAATTGGGTGAGCATTACCTGTGTCTATGGAGTGGTATGCCCGTTCAGTCCGTCCTGGGGTGGCTGAGAATAATGGGGCAAAGCTAGTGCACAGCTCCTTGATTTGTTGCCGCTGCAGACGTTCCAGGGTTGTGGAGAGGTTCACCTCTTCCACGCCACCGTCACTTTTTCCTTTGTAGAAGACACCTACAGGCCACTCAGCGTCATCTCCTCCCTGGGCTGTAAACTGACAAACCTGTAAGTCTCTGGAATAAAAGGGCTTCACAGAATTAACATGGTACACTCTGGGCTTTAGGGAGGAATTGGGAAATGCTATGAGGTAGTTAACAGCTCCCAGGCGCTCTTGGACCGTGAATGGCCCTTCCTATGATGCTTCCATCTTATGGGCCTGTTGCGCCTTCAAGACCATAACCTGGTCTCCAACCTTGAAGGAACATTCTCTGGTATGTCTGTCATACCAGGCCTTTTGCTCTTCCTGAGCATCCTTTAGGTTTTCTTTAGCAAGGGCTAAAGAGTGTCGGAGGGTGTTTTGTAGGTTGCTTACAAAGTCTAGAATGTTAGTTCCTGGAGAAGGCGTAAACCCCTCCCATTGCTGCTTCACCAACTGTAATGGCCCCTTAACCTCGTGGCCATACACAAGTTCAAACGGTGAAAACCCTAAACTGGGACGTGGTACAGCCCTGTAGGCAAAAAGCAACTGCTGCAACACTAGGTCCCAGTCACTGGAGTGTTTATTGATGAATTTACATATCATGGCCCCAAAGTTCCATTAAACCTTTCGACCAGGCCATTGGTTTGATGGTGGTAAGGGGCGGCAACCAAGTGATTCACCCCATGAGTTTCCCACAGTTCTTTCATGGTCCCTGCTAGGAAATTAGATCCTGAATCTGTAAGGATGTTGGAGGGCCAACCTACCCTGGCAAAAAAGTCTGTTAGGGCCTGGCACACAGCTTTAGCCCTGGTGTTGCCTAGAGCTACTGCTTCTTCTTCGAGTGATTGCTCACATCCATTCCAGTTAGGTGTGCGCGCCGCGCGTGCACGTTCGTCGGAAACTTTTTACCCTAGCAACTCCAGTGGGCCGGCAGGTCGCCCCCTGGAGTGGCGCCGCCATGGCGCCCAATATATATCCCTGCCGGCCCGCCCGCTCCTCAGTTCCTTCTTACCGCCGTGTCGGTCGTTGGAACTGTGGAGCGCGGCATAGCTGTCCTCCACGTCCCTAGCTCTCCTAGTTATCTATCGTTATCTATCGTTATCTCTAGTTTCATTATAGTTGTTAATTAGTCTGTTAAGTTGATAGTTAAGTTAATTAGTTGTAAAGTACTTCTTCGCCGGGGGCTTAGCCCTTCCCGGCACCCGGCACCGGGCTCATGCCTGGTTCGCCGGGCTTCAAGCAGTGTGCGGCCTGCAAGAAGCCCATGCCTACCAGTGATCCCCACGAAGCGTGCCTGAAGTGCCTCGGGGAATCGCACAGATCCGACAAGTGCCGCATCTGTAAGGCCTTTAAGCCGAGGACAAAGAAGGAGAGGGATCAAAGGCTCCGAACTCTCTTAATGGAGGCGGCACTTGACCCGACGGCTTCGCAGGCCGTGGTATCGGCACCGGCACCGGATCGCTCCGGCACCGAGAAGACTCCTCGGCACCGACCCTCTCCGGCACTGGAGCCAGAGCCAAGGCCGTCGAAGTCTAATACTCCGGCCAGGCAGACCCGGCTAGAGCGCCCGGCCTCGACATCGGCCGCGGCGCCGCCGGCACCGCCAGCACCGTTGACTCCGGGCCCGGCGGGTCCGTTGAATCCGGTGCCGCCGAGCTCCCCCATGAGATCTGGGGTTGAGATAGTGGTCCCGTCCACACCGGAGACCTTCGCCTCGGCTCGGGACCTTATTGCCCTGACTGAGCCTACTCGGCTGCCACCCCCGGTACCTCCGGTGCGGGTCGTGTCCAGAGGCAAGCCCATGATGTCGGCACCGCCCAGAGACAGTCGTTCCCGATCCAGGTCCCGACGTCTTGGGCGCTCCAGATCCCGACGCCGCTCGCAGTCCCGGCACCGCTCCCCTCAGCGGTACCGGTCGCACTCGCGGCACCGGTCGGCATCGAGAAGGTCGCGGTCAGGCTCCAGTCGACACCGGCACCGCGACTCCAGGAGCAGGTCCCGACGCTACTCGCCGCACCGGTCGACCTCCCGGCACCGAGCTGGTGGCAGGTCCCGGTCCCGGTCTCGCTCGACCTCCCGGCACCGAGCTGGTGGTAGGTCCCGGTCGACCTCCCGGCACCGAGCTGGTAGCAGGTCCCGGCACCGAAGCGGCGCCCGGCACCGAAGCGGCGCCCGGCACCGATCAGGATCACGGCACCGATCAGGATCACGGCACCGTGACAGGTCCCGGTCCCGGTCCCGATCCCGGCACCGGTATGACTCCCGGTACCGGTCCCCGGCACCGAGACGATCCTCCGTGCCGGCCCGCGCAGACCCGTACCATCCGGGGTCGGCCCCACCGTGGCCCTCGAGACAGCCGTCCGTATCCTCCCAGACGGACAGCGGCTATGCGCTGGGCACCGACCGGCAGGCGGCGCTGTTTGGTGATCCGCCGCTGCAGGAGCACGGCCCACAACAGTGGGGATTCTGGACACCCTGGGCGTACCATCAGGCCCAGGGCCCCCAGCAGCTCCCTCCTAGGCCGGCGACTGCGGAACGTAGGGCCCCGGAAGCCTCGTTGTCTCGCCCCCCTCCCTCCCCGGAAGGGGAGGAAGGGTCCAAGCAGCAGGACTCCGCTGTGGCTCCGGAGGCAGAGGCGAGGGCTGAGGAAGACCCTCAGTTAGACACTCTCGTGCCGGGGGTCTCATCATCCTCCTCCCCGGATGAGGCGGTGGCGGGTACCTCCTCCAACAGTCCCCCCCCGCTGGATCTCAGGGCGCACCAAGACCTCCTCAGGCGATTGGCTCAGAATCTGAGTCTGCAGGCGGAGGAGGTCTCGGAGATAGAGGATCCAATTGTAACCATCATCTCCTCTGATGCTCCCACCAGGGTCGCCCTGCCCTTTATACGAACCATCCAGGCCAACGCCAACACCATCTGGCAGTCTCCGGCCTCCATCCCTCCGACAGCAAAAGGCGTCGAGAGGAAGTACATGGCCCCTTCCAGGGGATACGAATATCTCCATGTACACCCGACCCCGTGTTCACTGGTGGTTCAATCGGTGAACGATAGGGAGCGTCATGGCCAGGAGGCTCCGGCCCCCAAATCAAGAGAGGCCAGGCGGATGGACCTCCTTGGCCGTAAGGTGTATTCGGCTGGGGCGCTGCAGCTCAGGGTCTCCAACCAGCAGGCCCTGCTGAGCAGATATGCCTTTGATTCCTGGGTGGCAGTGGACAAATTTAAGGAGCTGCTGCCACAGGATGCTCGCCAAGAGTTTACGGCCATCTTGGACGAAGGCAAGAAGGTCGCACGCACGGCCTTGCAAGCCTCCTTGGACGCTGCGGACTCGGCTGCCCGTACCCTTGCGTCAGGTGTTACGATGCGTCGCATCTCCTGGCTGCAGGTTTCCGGCCTTCCGCCGGAGCTCCAGCATACCATACAGGACCTTCCTTTCGAAGGCCAGGGCCTATTTTCTGACAAAACAGACCCCAGACTCAAGAGTCTGAAAGATAACCGAGTCGTTATGCGGTCCCTCGGGATGCACACTCCCGTGACGCAGCGTAGACCCTTCCGGCCGCAACAACAACAACAACAACAACAACAACGCAGGCCGTTTTCCCAGTTCCGCCAGCGGCAGGACCTTTACAGGCGCCGCGGCAGGAACGGGAGGCGCAGGCAGTCGGGGAACCAAGGGGGGCAGAACCAAGGCTCCTCAAAACCCCCGCCTGGTCCTAAGCCTTCATTTTGAAGGTGCGCTCGAGGGCGCAGTAACAGTTTCCCCTATGGATCCTTCCCCCCCGTTTTCCAACCGCCTTTCGTTTTTCCTCCCGGCGTGGTCCCAAATAACATCGGACCGCTGGGTCTTAAGCGTGGTGCAAATGGGATACCGCCTGCAGTTTGTTTCGTTTCCTCCTTCCCGCCCTCCTTCCTCGTCCCTCTTCAGGGACCCCTCTCACGAGCAATTCCTTCGGCAGGAGGTGCAGACGCTCCTCAGCAAAGGAGCTATAGAGGCGGTTCCGGAAAACGAGAAAGGCAAGGGGTTTTATTCCCGCTACTTTCTGATCCCCAAGGCCAAGGGGGGCCTCAGGCCTATCCTCGACCTGCGAGAGCTCAACAAATACCTCGTGAAGTTGAAGTTCCGCATGGTATCCCTGGGGACCATTATTCCATCCCTGGATCCGGGAGACTGGTACGCCGCCCTCGACATGCAGGACGCGTATTTCCACATTGCCATTTGGCCGCGCCACAGACGCTTTCTCCGCTTCGTTGTGGGGGCTCTTCATTATCAATTTGCAGTCCTCCCGTTCGGCCTGTCCACGGCCCCGAGGGTGTTTACAAAGTGCATGGCAGTTGTCGTGGCGCATCTTCGGCACAACCGTGTCCACGTGTTCCCTTATCTGGACGATTGGTTGATTCGGGGCACGTCGGAACAGCAGGTGACCAGCCATGTCCGCGTGATCGCCGGCATGTTTGCGAGTCTGGGCCTGTTGATAAACACAGACAAGTCCACCCTGAGGCCCACTCAGAAGGTGGAATTTATCGGGGCCGTCCTGGACGCCACTGTGGGCAGGGCCTCGCTGCCTCTGCAGCGGTTCCAGACCATGGCGGCGATCGTTCAACGCTTGCGGTCAGCCCCGTTGACGTCCGTGAGGACATGTCTAACCCTGTTAGGCCACATGGCGGCGTGCACCTTTGTGACCGACTACGCTCGGCTCCGCATGAGGCCTCTCCAGCTGTGGCTTATCAGTCATTACAGGCCGGCAAGGCAACCGTTAGACATGTTACTCACAATCCCCCAGAAGGTCTTAGATTCCCTCGGCTGGTGGTTGGACCAGTCCGTATTGTGTGCGGGTCTTCCCTTTCACCCGTCTCAGCCCTCGGTATCCCTGACAACGGATGCCTCAGATCTAGGCTGGGGGGCCCACCTAGGGACCCTGCGGACGCAGGGCCTGTGGTCTCAGGAGGAGGTGGGGCTACACATCAACATGAGGGAGTTGAGAGCGGTCCGCCTTGCTTGCCAAACGTTTTGTCATCAGCTTCAGGGTCGTTGTGTAGCCGTGTTCACGGACAACACGACGACCATGTATTATATCAACAAGCAGGGCGGCACCAGGTCCTCCTCCCTGTGCCTCGAGGCGATACAACTCTGGGACTTTTGCGTAGCCCACTCCATTCACCTCAGGGCTTCCTTCCTTCCCGGAGTACGGAACACGCTGGCGGATCGATTGAGCAGATCCTTCCTGTCACACGAGTGGTCCCTTCGCCCGGACGTCGCTCTCTCCATTTTCCGGAGGTGGGGTTATCCCCGGGTGGACCTCTTTGCATCCAAGGGGAACAGGAAGTGCCAAGTGTTCTGCTCCTTTCAGGGCAGGGAGCCGGGGTCAATAGCGGATGCCTTCCTCATCCAGTGGTCGACCCACCTGTACTATGCGTTTCCTCCGTTCCCTCTGGTTCACAAGGTCCTCCTGAAGGTGCGCAGAGACAGGGCTCGTGTGATCATGGTGGCCCCGGCATGGCCCAGACAGCACTGGTACACCATGCTGCTGGACTTGGCCGTAGCCGACCCAGTTCCCCTGCCCCTTCATCCGGACCTGATTACCCAGGACCACGGGTCTCTCTGTCACCCAGACCTGCAGTCGCTGCACCTAGCGGCGTGGCTCCTGCGTGGCTAACTGGTTCCGAGCTGCGCTGCTCCACGCCCGTGAGAGAGGTGCTCTTGAGCAGCAGGAAACCGTCCACAAGAGCCATGTATTCGGCGAAATGGAAACGCTTCTCCTGTTGGTGCGTAGAGAGAAATCTCCGCCCTATGGAAGTTTCGGTAACCGAAATCTTAGACTATGTTTGGTCCCTCAAAGAGCAAGGTCTGGCCTTATCGTCGTTGCGAGTCCATCTAGCAGCTATCTCCACCTTTCACCCGGGTGCGGACGGTCGCTCCGTTTTTTCTCACCCGACGGTGTCGAGATTCCTTAAAGGGCTGGAACGGTTATTCCCCAACGTCCGTCCCCCTGCTCCAACCTGGGATCTTAACCTGGTGTTGTCCCGGCTCATGGGGCCCCCCTTTGAGCCGTTAGCTACTTGCTCCCTGCTTTACCTCTCTTGGAAGGCTGCCTTTCTAGTAGCTATCACCTCAGCTAGACGGGTGTCGGAACTCCGAGCCTTTGTGGTAGACCCCCCATACATGGTCTTCCACAAAGACAAGGTGCAGCTTAGACCGCACCCTGCCTTTCTACCCAAGGTGGTCTCAGCCTTCCACGTCAGCCAAGAGATTTTCCTCCCGGTTTTTTTCCCAAAACCTCACTCCTCAGGCAGGGAGCAGCAGCTCCACTCGCTGGATGTCCGTAGAGCTCTCGCGTTCTACATAGAGAGGACCAAACCCTTCCGCAAATCCCCCCAGCTTTTCGTGGCGGTAGCGGACCGTATGAAAGGGCTTCCCATCTCCTCCCAGAGGTTATCCTCGTGGGTTACGTCCTGTATCAGGACCTGTTATGACTTGGCCCATGTCCCTACGGGCCGCGTGACTGCGCATTCTACCAGGGCGCAGGCGTCGTCGCTGGCTTTCCTTGCCCGTGTGCCCATCCAGGAAATCTGTCGGGCAGCGACCTGGTCATCGGTCCACACCTTTGCTTCCCACTACGCCCTGGTCCAGCAGTCGAGAGAGGATGCGGCCTTCGGAACTGCAGTGCTCCATGCCGCGACTTCTCACTCCGACCCCACCGCCTAGGTATGGCTTGGGAGTCACCTAACTGGAATGGATGTGAGCAATCACTCGAAGAAGAAAAGACGGTTACTCACCTTTGTAACTGTTGTTCTTCGAGATGTGTTGCTCACATCCATTCCACACCCGCCCTCCTTCCCCACTGTCGGAGTAGCCGGCAAGAAGGAACTGAGGAGCGGGCGGGCCGGCAGGGATATATATTGGGCGCCATGGCGGCGCCACTCCAGGGGGCGACCTGCCGGCCCACTGGAGTTGCTAGGGTAAAAAGTTTCCGACGAACGTGCACGCACGGCGCGCACACCTAACTGGAATGGATGTGAGCAACACATCTCGAAGAACAACAGTTACAAAGGTGAGTAACCGTCTTTTCCGGCCATCAGGTAGCAAAGTCCTCGAAAGTCAGTACGTACTGCTTTCCTCTGGGTATCTTTTTTGGGAAAGGACCCAGAATATCCACAGCTACTTGCTGAAATGGGACTTCAATTATGGGGAGTGGCTGGAGAGGGGCCTTGACCTAGTCTTGGGGCTTCCCCACTCTTTGGCACACCTCACAAGACCGGACATACTTGGCAACATCCTTGCTCATCCCCTCCCAGTGGAAGGACTTCCCCAACCGGTCTTTGGTTCTGTTCACCCCAGCATGGCCACTGGGATGATCATGGGCTAAGCTTAAGAGCTTTTCCCGGTACTTAGTTGGAACCACCAACCATTTTTGTGGATGCCAGTCTTCCTGGTGTCCACCAGAAAGAGTCTCCTTGTATAAAAGTCCTTGTTCTACAACAAACCGGGATCGATTAGAAGAGCTGAGAGGCAGTGGGGTGCTCCGTGCCGCCGCCCAAGCTTTCTGAAGGCTGTCATCTGCTTCCTGCTCAGTCTGGAACTGTTCCCTTGAAGCTGGAGACACCAGTTCTTCCTTAGACAGTGGACTTGGGCTTGGTCCCTCTGGAAGCGATGTAGGTGATGGGGTTGTTTTCGTTGCTGGTGAACCACTTTCCGCTGGTGCACCAGGTGGTATTTTAGGCTCTGGCTGAGCCTCTTGGGTGTGGTTATCTGTTGCTTCTGCCAGTTCAGGCTCGCTGGCGCCCTCCAGCGTTGAGGTTGAAGATGGGGTTGCAAGAGCTGGCATCAGTGCTGGCAACGGTTCTAATGCTGGCTGCTTTTCCAGTTCCTGGTCTGGGACTGGAGGCACTGTGGCTGTTTCACTTGTTGGCATGGGATCCAGGTCCACTACCTCTGTCTGGGTCTCTCGTAACACAGACAGGGCCCCTGTGGACGGCTCAGGAACAGGAATGGGTCTGCAAGCTTACCTGGTTTGGCTGCGGGTAACCATTCCCACTCTCTTGGCCCGCTTCACCTGGTTGGCCAAGTCTTCCCCCAGCAGCATGGGGATGGGATAATTGTCGTATACTGCAAAAGTCCACATTCCTGACAAGCCTTTGTACTGGACAGGTAGTTCAGCTATAGGCAAGTCTACAGCTTGTGACATGAAGGGGTAAATTGTTACTTGGGCCTCTGGGTTGATGAATTTGGGGTTGACGAAGGATTGGTGGATAGCTGACACTTGTGCCCCTCTCCACGTGGTAACCTTCTTTCCGCCCACTCTCAAAATTTCCCTTCGCTCCAAGGGTATTTGAGAGGCATCTGGGCCTGGGGATCTTTGGTGTGATGGTGGTGTAATGAACTGCACTCGGTTGGGGTTTTGGGGGCAGTTGGCCTTTATATGTCCCAGTTCATTACATTTAAAGCATCGTCCAGCTGACTGGTCACTGGGCCGAGGTGGATTACTGGAGACTGGTGAGGTGGGAGAATAGGGCGTCTGTGGCTTTCCTTGGGTTGTAGGTGGGGTCTTGGGCTGCCCTTGGTTATAGGGTTTATTGTCAGTGTGCCTCCTGGGGTATTCGCTCCCCTTAACAGTAGCTTTTTTCTTTTCTGCCACTTCCATCCATTTGGCTCCAATCTCCCCCGCCTCGGTTACCGTTTTGGGTTTCCCATCTAGGATGTACCTCTCTATTTCCTCAGGAACACCATCTAAGAACTGCTCCATTTGTATCAGGAGATGCAGCTCGTCCATATTGTTAACCTTTGTTCCTGATATCCAGGCCTCATAATTCTTTGCAATGTGGTAGGCGTGTCGAGGGAATGACACATCTGGTTTCCATTTTAGGGCTCTGAACCACCGACGGGCATGCTCAGGTGTTATCCCCATTCTGTATCTGGCCTTGGTTTGAAAAAGTTTATAATCGTTCATGTTCTCCTTAGGCATTTCAGTCACCACCTCTGCTAAGGGTCCACTGAGCAGTGGCCTCAGCTCTATCATGTACTGGTTTTCAGAGATGTTGTATCCATAGCAGGTCCTTTCAAAATTTTCTAAGAAGGCTTCAGTGTCATCACCTGCCTTGTAGGTGGGAAATTTTTTGGCATGTGGAACAACAACTGGTGAAGTGTTGTTAGGATTAGCTGTGTTCTGTTGCTTAGCCTGTTCTAATGCCAGGGCCTGATGGTGGGCTTCCCTCTGGAGTTCCATCTGTCTTCGGTGGTCTGCCTCTTTTGCTTCTTGTTCACTTTTGTGGGCTTCTTCTTTGGCTGCTCGTTCTCTTTTGTGGACCGCCTCTTCCTGGGCTATTTCTGCATTAATTAGTTCTATCCGTCTCCTATGTTCGTTTTCTTTTTCTATGGCTTGTTGCCTTGCCCGTTCCTGTTTCAGGGTGTCCTTTGTACTCATGGTTTCTGATGTCTTGTGTTGGGGCGCCCTCTGCTGGTTTACTATCTGAACTGCTGCTCCTCTGCTGCCTGCTTGGGGTTGCCTAGCAACAGTGCCTTTTTTAACTTCTTCTACCTAATCTTTTGCATTTAAATTAAAACAAAAGAAAACCCTTTGATATGCAAATGTGTTTTGCTGGTGTCTGTTGCTAACCACTTAAGCCTGCTTTGTTTAACAAAAGACCCTTGTTAATCTTTAATGTCTTTGCCCTGAGGCAGCCTCTGCACAACCAGAAAGGAGCAAGGAAAAAAAAATTCTGGTTGTAGTTTAAAAACCCTCTCTCTGCTTATAAGCAGCTAGCAGAGAAAAAAGAAAAATAATAATCTTACTGGCTTTTGGATTCTACTTTATCCCACCACTGCCTACCATGTCATAGTATAATTCCCAATTTTGAACCTTAGCATCCAAAATATGGGTACTAGCATGAATTCCCCTAAGCTTAATTACCAGCTTAGATTCTGTAGTGCTGCCACCAATCAGGACTTAGAGTAGAGTGCCTGATAAACTCTGGTCCCCCCAAAACCTTCCCTGGGGACCCCAAGACCCACATTCCTTGAGTCTCACAACAAAGGGGAATAAACCATTTCCCTCCCCTTCCCCTCCCCTCCAGGTGTTCCCTCCCTGGGCTCCTGGAGAGATATACAGATTCAAGCTCCGTGAGTCTAAACAAAGGAATTCCCCCTTCTCCTTTCTTCCTCCCAGATCTTTCCCGCCCTGGGTACACTAGGAGATCACCGTGATTCAAACTCCTTGAATCACAACACAGAGAAATCAGGTGGGTTCCCCCCCCTTTCTCTTCCCCTCCCTTCTCCTTCCCTGTTAAGTACAGACTCAATTCCCTGAGCCTCAACAACGGGAAAAATCAGACAAGTCTTAAAAGCAAAACTTTTAATAAAAGAAAAAAAGAATAAAGAAAATCACTGTAAATTCAAGATGGAATATTACAGGGTCTGTCAGCTTCTAGAAATTGGAGAAACAGCCTCCTCCAGCAGAAATACAATTTAAATTACTTTCAGCCAAATACACATTTGCAAATAAAGAAAAAAACAAATAAAAAGACTATACGGCCTTTCTACCTTTGTACTTACAAAATTGGAATAGAAGATTAGAGAGCCTGTAGGTACGTGTGGTCACTCTCAGAGCCTAGAGAGAACAAAGCAAAACCCCAAAACACAAACAAAGGCTTCCCTCCACCGAGATTTGAAAGTATCTTGTCTCCTGATTGGTCCCCTGGTCAGGTGTTTGGTTCCGTTTGTTAACCCTTTACAGGTAAAAGAGACATTAACCCTTAACTATCCGTTTATGACAGGGGTGCAGGAGGGTGCTCCGGGCTGGGACCAGGGGGTTCGGAGGGCAGGAGGAGGATCAGAGCTGGGGCAGGGGCATGGGAAGGGGGTCGGGGTGCAGACTCCAGGCAGCGCTTACCTCAAGCAGCTCCCAGAAGCAGCCGCATGTCCCCTCTTCATTTCCTACATGGAGGTGCGGCCAGACGGCTCTGCTCACTGCCCTGTCCGCAGGCGCCGCCCCTGTGGCTCCCATTGGCTGTAGTTCCTGGCCAATGGGACCTGCAGGGACGGCGCTTGGGACGGGGGCAGTGTGCAGAGCCCCCTGGCTGTCCCTACACACAGAAGCCAGAGTGGGGACATGCTGCTGCTTCCAGGAGCCATGTGGAGCCATGGCACGTGCAGAGTTGGTCAAGCCCCCAACACTGTCCCCCGGCTGGAGCACCAGAGTGGGACAAGACCTGGACCCCAATCCCTGGTGGGAGCTCGAGGACCAGATTAAAATGTCTGAAGGGCCAGATGCGTCTCTCTGGCCATTTGGGCCACCCCTGCTGTAGGCTAATCAAAGATGTATTTCTGGACTGAGATTCAATAAATTACCCAGGCCAGAACTAGCCACTAGAAGCCTTCTGTCACACATCTCATACCACCTACAAAAAGAACACTAGATCGTAATTCCAAGGTCTGACCCCAATCACTCCACCAACAATTAAGAATATGTAGCAAACTCTCAAATACATATTCTATACACTTTCCATAACTCCAGCCACAATTCACTACTTATACAACAGTGAATTTGATATCGTTTAAGAAGCTGCAGCTTACATGGGTTATTTCTCTTTAGCCTTTGGACACAAAACCAAAAATCTTTGCCTTTATCAGGGTCAACTCCAGGGTTTTTGCAACCCCAAGCGCTGGGGGAAAAATAAAATAAAATAAAATAAAAAAGCTGTCATTGTGATCGGCTGCATTTCAGCAGCAGCTCCACCCCACCACTTTCTTCTTCGGCGGCACTTCGGTGGCAGGTCCTTCCCTCCGAGAGGGACCTGCTGCTGAATTTCCGCCGAAGAGCCAGATGTGCCGCCCCATTCCATGGGCCGCCCCAAGCATCTGTTTGCTGCGCTGGTGCCTAGATCTGGCCCTGGCCTTTATTCAGAATGATCTCATATGGTAAAACCACATGTATGAGATTTGGTGAATCAAAAGGCACACATTGTCCACATAGCCACAAGCAACTGCAAGTTACACTCTAAAGAAATGGAAAATTGGAAGATATTTGGTGGACTCATAGGGTTGATCTATTAAAAAAACTGCAGCAGTTTAAATTAGATTTTAAATGATCTGATGCAAAACCCCATGTAGAGACTCTTAGTTCAGCTTAAGAATGGTTTATGTGGGTTTAAGCATAAGCTAGTAAGAGATATACTTAAGCTAAATTGATAAGCCACTCTTAAACCAAAATAAGAGTGTCCACACAGGGTTTTGCAATAGTTTAACTTAATCAGTTTAAAAACTCACCTTTACAGGAAGTTTTCGCATACCTATATATCACGCTAGTAAAAAAGGGCTACACACTGCTTTGGCTCAAAATATCCAGAGACTTCCTGAAAGGTTCAGGCTCCAGGTCTATTCTGATATCTATTCTTGTGCTCTTTACATATCAGCTACCAACTGCTTGCCCCCTCCTCCCTACCACTCACACATCTTTCCCAATCACTCGGTCAACAATCAGCTCCAAACAGTATGCAGTGCTATCTTAGATGACTGTGCCTACCTCTGACGAGATACCTGAACAGTATGTCTCTTTTACACTGTGGCAACCCTTGGATAGCTTGTTCACACCCACAAATGAATGTGAGCATTGTATTTTTGATCCAAGTGGCTAGTCAAAGTTTGAGAGCCTGTAAGTGTTCCAGTTGGGAGCAGAAATTAATGGTGGTCAGGTTTAATGCAGTCGTGTTTATTTACAAAGAATGTACAAAGTTCTGTGTCTCTGAACGCAGAAGAAATCAAATAGCAGGAAACAGATTATTTTGCTCACAATACCAAGAGCACTCTTTTCAGTCTGCATCACTGACCCAAAAATATCTCCTCAGGTTTTCTCCAGGGTCAGCAACCATGGTTTCACAGCTGCCTCCCTTCCCATCCAGACCTACCCAAAATAGTCAGCCAAAGCTCCTGAGAGGATTCACTCCTTTTGTCTTAGGTTAGGGCTTATGTTTACAGTTATGTTAACTTAAAAAATGAGTTTGCACCTACCAATCTCCATGGGGTTTTTATTCAACTCATAAAAAGATTGCACCCAGCACACAACAGTATATTGCATACACACATCCTCAAATATTTTTGTTCTAATTCTTTTAGCAACTAAAGCACTCAGATGTTCAAAGATATTTAACAGTTATTATACCACGCTGAGTTCTTGCTAACCATGTTACAGGCAATGCTTTAAGGTAATATATGTATATCATTCTGCTGATAAAACTCGGTATGGAATCAGTTGTGTCACTGAAAGGTTAAAATACAATACAGTGTCATTGCTTTTGTGTTCTTTGATAATCAACCCACAGAACACACAACATTTTCCTCAAACAGTTTTAATTTAAAGGTTTCTATCAGGAATTTATTCACTTTTTTATAGATTGGATTAATATGACAACTATAAACAAGCAAGCAATCATTAAATTACTATCTAGATGAAGAAAAGTCAACTAATATATTTTGTTTCTATCTTTGTTGCCAGAATGTCAGATCTTTCCGCTTTAAGAACCCTAGATGTACACCTCAGAAAACTCTTCTGGTAAAAAGAAGTTTCAGTATTAGTCAAGTTCAGCATATGTGCTATTGTAGCATGCAAAAAACGTTAACACAATAGCAGTGAACTTCGCCCGCTGTCATAGGAAGCAAAACATTCAGTATGTAATTCTTCTACTGTTCTGAGCAAGATGAGACCATTAGTTTGCAAATAAGAGGAAAATACTCAACTAGCATTATTTGACTGTTGTGAGCAAGATTTAACATCACAGCACAAAAATGAGTACACATCTGCAGGTCTATTTTTGTGCAGAGATTACCACAACTGCATGCTTGGATCGATAGTCATCTAAACCCCATATGTGGGCACATTTTTGTACTCTGACTTTTTTATTTAAAAATCTGGCCTGGATGATTCAAAACACCTCATAGAGATATCACTGATTTGAAAAAAATTGACATAGTTTTCTCTATGTTGAATTTCACAAACAAAAATAACTTGCACATATTCTGCTCTTATTTAGTGATTTTGCAAAAGTTGTATGTTTTTGCAGAATACATATGCTATGGTTAAGAAAAATCCACCATTTTGAATTTTGTTAATCCAAGCTGACAGTCTCTAAGAACATTTAAAATGGAATATGTATGTCTATGTATGCACGATAACAAAAAATAATACAGTGCCATTGATAAGTGCTTTGATATATGGGGACTCTTGCTGATCCTGTTGTATAAATTCTATTTTAAGGGTAAGCAGCTGGACCAAAAAAAAAAAGTTGTGATTTTTTTTGTAATTTAAACTTTCAAAATGACTTCTTACATTTGAAGTCTAGGGAAAACAATAGATTTTAAATACCTTTGCACTCAAATTAAATTTTTACAGGCTCTGGGACAATCCTTACGCTGTATATAGGGGCAGGAACGGTATAAAAGTGCTCTAGAAGCCCTGGTTCCCACTGGGGGAGGACAACCCCTACAAGGCACAATACCATAAACCTGTTTTCCAAAGCCCCCCTGAAAACCCGATGTAGGAGACATTCCAGGGCTGGGAGCAGGAGGGATGTATCAGTTGGGGCTACTGCACATAGTACTGCAGAGATTCTGGGCAGCGCTGTGGCCCACGAAGCAGTCCAGGAGTTGTCATAAATTAGATATGCTTCCAGCAGCTTTATTTCTGACCCCTGCACTCCACTGGAACAACTTTTACAAAGGTCAGCATGATGACCAAGTTGTGACTGAGTATTGCATATCATGAGATGAGAAGTCTCCTGGGGTCCTGAGGCCCCCTAGCAGAAAGCCACACTAGTTGTAATATTTACGCAGAAGAGAGTTTGGACACAGGTAAGCTTAAAAAAGGAACACCTACAATTCAGCTGTCGACTGAAACCTTTTTAGAACAAAATATGAGAGGTTATTCATTAATAATTATAATTCACATGTAATGTTATGTCTCTTGCATATCAGCCTCACCACTGTACCTCCTCTCAACCCATCTCAGTGATAAACATCTGAAATATATAATTTAACCCTGACCAAAGCTGATATTTAATAGTAAAAGAATGATGGCTTAGAGTTTCCTGGTTATTGTTTAATGAACCAATAATTATAGTTCCATTTCCTTCAAAATAACTTGATTATAAAACAGTTTTCAGGATATGTGCAATTTCAGGAAGGTTCTTTATACATCTTGCCACAGTGCTGTTAAAACTCTTTTCTCTTCTACTCCAGAAGAAAAATCTATAAGTGACAACTGGAATCTGCACAGGTACATCCGAAGCAAGAGGAAAAAATAAGATTCAAAGATGGAAAATGGCATTATCATTTCTCTCATCAGTACAGTATATATTTTAGTGTTCATTCAGTTTAGTTTTTAATAGTCTCACGCAATGAGGAAGACAGATCAAAGTATTCCATATTATATTTTGTAATTAAATTTATACCAAAGCTATATTATATGACTGTACAGCAAAGCATTTACAAAGTGAAGCAGATGGACCACATTATGGATATGCCCAGGCACTGTAGGAAGGGATAAGAGAAAATTTTTGGGCAGTGTTTACCACAGAAAATCTTGGTCCTCTTATGTAAACAACATTCTCCCAGCAGCTGTACTCCCCTTCCTGTTTACTGTTCTCTCCTGCAGAATTTTCACAGTTCAGACCAATCTGTAATTCATTTTTAAAAATCCATTATATTTTTAAAAGATATTTTGGCTGTACTACTAACCTCCTCAGATTTTTAAAACTGAAGGAGTTTTGAAATCTAATTTACTTCCACAACTTCTCTTCTTTGTTTACTTTTTGTGCTTCACTTGGGCTCTGATTTTGCAGGATGATCCACACAGGCCTCGGTGTCCATCCAACCGAGATCAACTTGCAGGATCCAAGCCTTGGTGCGGACAATGGAAATAAACTAGGCATTTTTTTCCTAGTTTCACCTTTTGGTTTTCCCTTTGGGATGAAAATATGGCAAGGTAAATTTTTTTAAAACTGTTTCATTGCACTTTTAAAAATCTCATGATAACATTTCGAAGATTACTAGATTTACATGAGGAAAACCATCAAAATCTAAATTACTTGATATTGTTGCTTTAAAATAAAGCAAAGCATAATCAAAACAAAACAGTAAATTAAAATTGGACTCTATATATTCTTGGTTGGTTTAAGGCAATTGCTAATGTGTTTTTAGATTCATTT